>NW_027488982.1:0-167051 GCF_050948215.1 Halictus rubicundus | reverse complement strand
CTATCCTATCCAATTACCTATCCAATCCTCTATCCTATCCTATCCTCTATCCTATCCTATCCTCTATCCTATCCTCTATCCTATCCTATCCTCTATCCTATCCTATCTTCTATCCGATCCTCTATCCTATCCTATCCTCTACTCTATCCTATCCTCTATCCTATTCTATCCTCTATCCTATCCTATCCTCTATCCTATCCTATCCTCTATCCTATCCTATCCTCTATCCTATCCTATCCTGTATCCTATCCTACCCTCTTTCCAATCCTATCCTCTATCCTATCCTATCCTCTATCCGATCATCTATCCTATCATATCCTCTATCCTATCCTATCCTCTATTTTATCCTATCCTCTATCCTATCCTCTATCCTATCCTATCCTCTATCCTATCCTCTATCCTATCCTATCCTCTATCCTATCCTATCTTCTATCCGATCCTCTATCCTATCCTATCCTCTAGTCTATCCTATCCTCTATCCTATTCTATCCTCTATCCTATCCTATCCTCTATCCTATCCTATCCTCTATCCTATCCTATCCTCTATCCTATCCTATCCTCTATCCTATCCTTTCCTCAATCCTATTATATCCTCTATCCTATCCTATCCTCTACCCTATCCTATCCTCTATCCTATCCTATCCTTTATCCTATCATATCCTCTATCCTATCCTATCCTCTATCCTATCCTATCCTCTATCTTATTATATCCTCTATCCTATCCTATCCTCTACCTTATCCTATACTCTATCCTATCCAATTACCTATCCTATCCTCTATCCTATCCTATCCTCTATCCTATCCTCTATCCTATCCTATCCTCTACCCTATCCTATCCTCTATCCTATCCTATCCTTTATCCTATCCTATCCTCTATCCTATCCTATCCTCTATCCTATCCTCTATCCTATCCTCTATCCTATCCTCTATCCTATCCTCTATCATATCCTCTATCCTATCCTATCCCCTTTCCTATCCTATCCTCTATCCTATTATATCCTCTATCCTATCCTATACTCTACCTTATTCTATACTCTATCCTATCCAATTACCTATCCAATCCTCTATCCTATCATATCCTCTATCCTATCCTATCCTCTATTTTATCCTATCCTCTATCCTATCCTCTATCGTATCCTCAATCCTATCCTCTATCATATCCAATCCTCTATCGTATACTCTATCCTATCCTATCCTCTATCCTATCCTATCCTCTATCCTATCCTTTCCTCAATCCTATTATATCCTCTATCCTATCCTATCCTCTATCCCATCCTATCCTATCCTCTATCCTATCCTATCCTCTATCCTATCCTATCCTCTATCCTACCCTATCCTCTATCCTATTCTATCCTCTATCCTATCCTATCCTCTATCCCATCCTATCCTCTATCCTATCCTATCCTCTATCCTATCCTATCCTCTATCCTATCCTCTATCCTATCCTATCATGTATCCTATCCTATCCTCTATCCTATCCTATCCTCTATCCTATCCTATCCTCTATCCGATCCTATCCTCTATCCTATCCTCTATCCTATCCTATCCTATCCTGTATCCTATCCTATCCTCTATCCCATCCTATCCTCTATCCTATCCTATCCTCTATCCTATCCTATCCTCTATCCTATCCTCTATCCTATCCTCTATCCTATCCTATCCTCTATCCTATCCTATCCTCTATCCTATCCTATCCTCTATCCTATCCTATCCTCTATCCTATCCTATCCTCTATCCTATCCTATCCTCTATCCTATCCTATCCTCTATCCTATCCTATCCTCTATCCTATCCTATCCTCTATCCTATCCTATCCTCTATCCTATCCTATCCTCTATCCTATCCTCTATCCTATCCTATCCTCTATCCTATCGTATCCTCTATCCTATCCTCTATCCTATCCTCTATCCTATCCTCTATCCTATCCTATCCCCTTTCCTATCCTATCCTCTATCCTATCCTATCCTCTATCCTATTATATCCTCTATCCTATCCTATACTCTACCTTATTCTATACTCTATCCTATCCAATTACCTATCCAATCCTCTATCCTATCCTATCCTCTATCCTATCCTATCCTCTATCCTATCCTCTATCCTATCCTATCCTCTATCCTATCCTATCTTCTATCCGATCCTCTATCCTATCCTATCCTCTACTCTATCCTATCCTCTATCCTATTCTATCCTCTATCCTATCCTATCCTCTATCCTATCCTATCCTCTATCCTATCCTATCCTCTATCCTATCCTATCCTGTATCCTATCCTACCCTCTTTCCAATCCTATCCTCTATCCTATCCTATCCTCTATCCGATCATCTATCCTATCATATCCTCTATCCTATCCTATCCTCTATTTTATCCTATCCTCTATCCTATCCTCTATCGTATCCTCAATCCTATCCTCTATCATATCCAATCCTCTATCGTATACTCTATCCTATCCTACCCTCTATCCTATCCTATCCTCTATCCTATCCTTTCCTCAATCCTATTATATCCTCTATCCTATCCTATCCTCTATCCCATCCTATTCTATCCTCTATCCTATCCTATCCTCTATCCTATCCTATCCTATCCTCTATACTATCCTATCCTCTATCCTATCCTATCCTCTATCCTATCCTATCCTCTATCCTATCCTATCCTCTATCCTATCCTCTATCCTATCCTCTATCCTATCCTATCCTCTATCCTATCCTATCCTCTATCCTATATTATCCTCTATCCTATCCTATCCTGTATCCTATCCTATCCTTTATCCTATCCTATCCTCTATCCTATCCTATCCTCTATCCTATCCTCTATCCTATCCTCTATCCTATCCTCAATCCTATCCTCTATCCTATCCTCTATCCTATCCTATCCTCTATCCTATCCTCTATCCTATCCTATCCTCTATCCTATCCTATCTTCTATCCGATCCTCTATCCTATCCTATCCTCTAGTCTATCCTATCCTCTATCCTATTCTATCCTCTATCCTATCCTATCCTCTATCCTATCCTATCCTCTATCCTATCCTATCCTCTATCCTATCCTATCCTCTATCCTATCCTTTCCTCAATCCTATTATATCCTCTATCCTATCCTATCCTCTACCCTATCCTATCCTCTATCCTATCCTATCCTTTATCCTATCATATCCTCTATCCTATCCTATCCTCTATCCTATCCTATCCTCTATCTTATTATATCCTCTATCCTATCCTATCCTCTACCTTATCCTATACTCTATCCTATCCAATTACCTATCCTATCCTCTATCCTATCCTATCCTCTATCCTATCCTCTATCCTATCCTATCCTCTACCCTATCCTATCCTCTATCCTATCCTATCCTTTATCCTATCCTATCCTCTATCCTATCCTATCCTCTATCCTATCCTCTATCCTATCCTCTATCCTATCCTCTATCCTATCCTCTATCATATCCTCTATCCTATCCTATCCCCTTTCCTATCCTATCCTCTATCCTATTATATCCTCTATCCTATCCTATACTCTACCTTATTCTATACTCTATCCTATCCAATTACCTATCCAATCCTCTATCCTATCATATCCTCTATCCTATCCTATCCTCTATTTTATCCTATCCTCTATCCTATCCTCTATCGTATCCTCAATCCTATCCTCTATCATATCCAATCCTCTATCGTATACTCTATCCTATCCTATCCTCTATCCTATCCTATCCTCTATCCTATCCTTTCCTCAATCCTATTATATCCTCTATCCTATCCTATCCTCTATCCCATCCTATCCTATCCTCTATCCTATCCTATCCTCTATCCTATCCTATCCTCTATCCTACCCTATCCTCTATCCTATTCTATCCTCTATCCTATCCTATCCTCTATCCCATCCTATCCTCTATCCTATCCTATCCTCTATCCTATCCTATCCTCTATCCTATCCTCTATCCTATCCTATCATGTATCCTATCCTATCCTCTATCCTATCCTATCCTCTATCCTATCCTATCCTCTATCCGATCCTATCCTCTATCCTATCCTCTATCCTATCCTATCCTATCCTGTATCCTATCCTATCCTCTATCCCATCCTATCCTCTATCCTATCCTATCCTCTATCCTATCCTATCCTCTATCCTATCCTCTATCCTATCCTCTATCCTATCCTATCCTCTATCCTATCCTATCCTCTATCCTATCCTATCCTCTATCCTATCCTATCCTCTATCCTATCCTATCCTCTATCCTATCCTATCCTCTATCCTATCCTATCCTCTATCCTATCCTATCCTCTATCCTATCCTATCCTCTATCCTATCCTATCCTCTATCCTATCCTATCCTCTATCCTATCCTCTATCCTATCCTATCCTCTATCCTATCGTATCCTCTATCCTATCCTCTATCCTATCCTCTATCCTATCCTCTATCCTATCCTATCCCCTTTCCTATCCTATCCTCTATCCTATCCTATCCTCTATCCTATTATATCCTCTATCCTATCCTATACTCTACCTTATTCTATACTCTATCCTATCCAATTACCTATCCAATCCTCTATCCTATCCTATCCTCTATCCTATCCTATCCTCTATCCTATCCTCTATCCTATCCTATCCTCTATCCTATCCTATCTTCTATCCGATCCTCTATCCTATCCTATCCTCTACTCTATCCTATCCTCTATCCTATTCTATCCTCTATCCTATCCTATCCTCTATCCTATCCTATCCTCTATCCTATCCTATCCTCTATCCTATCCTATCCTGTATCCTATCCTACCCTCTTTCCAATCCTATCCTCTATCCTATCCTATCCTCTATCCGATCATCTATCCTATCATATCCTCTATCCTATCCTATCCTCTATTTTATCCTATCCTCTATCCTATCCTCTATCGTATCCTCAATCCTATCCTCTATCATATCCAATCCTCTATCGTATACTCTATCCTATCCTACCCTCTATCCTATCCTATCCTCTATCCTATCCTTTCCTCAATCCTATTATATCCTCTATCCTATCCTATCCTCTATCCCATCCTATTCTATCCTCTATCCTATCCTATCCTCTATCCTATCCTATCCTATCCTCTATACTATCCTATCCTCTATCCTATCCTATCCTCTATCCTATCCTATCCTCTATCCTATCCTATCCTCTATCCTATCCTCTATCCTATCCTCTATCCTATCCTATCCTCTATCCTATCCTATCCTCTATCCTATATTATCCTCTATCCTATCCTATCCTGTATCCTATCCTATCCTTTATCCTATCCTATCCTCTATCCTATCCTATCCTCTATCCTATCCTCTATCCTATCCTCTATCCTATCCTCAATCCTATCCTCTATCCTATCCTATCCTCAATCCTATCCTATCCTCTATTCTATCCTATCCTCTATCATATACTATCCTCTATCCTATCCTATCCTATATCCTATCCTATCTTCTATCCGATTCTCTATCCTATCCTATCCTCTATCCTATCCTATCTTCTATCCGATCCTCTATCCTATCCTATCCTCTATAATATCCTATCCTCTATCCTATTCTATCCTCCATCCTATCCTATCCTCTATCCTATCCTATCCTCTATCCTATCCTATCCTCTATCCTATCCTATCCTCTATCCTATCCTACCCTCTTTCCAATCCTATCCTCTATCCTATCCTATCCTCTATCCGATCATCTATCCTATCATATCCTCTATCCTATCCTATCCTCTATCTTATCCTATCCTCTATCCTATCCTCTATCGTATCCTCAATCCTATCCTCTATCATACCCAATCCTCTATCGTATACTCTATCCTATCCTATCCTCTATCCTATCCTATCCTCTATCCTACCCTATCCTCTATCCTATTCTATCCTCTATCCTATCCTATCCTCTATCCCATCCTATCCTCTATCCTATCCTATCCTCTATCCTATCCTATCCTCTATCCTATCCTCTATCCCATCCTATCCTCTATCCTATCCTATCCTCTATCCTATCCTATCCTCTATCCTATCCTATCCTCTATCCTATCCTCTATCCTATCCTATCCTCTATCCTATCCTCTATCCTATCCTATCCTCTATCCTATCCTATCCTCTATCCTATCCTATCCTCTATCCTATCCTATCCTCTATCCTATCCTATCCTCTATCCTATCCTATCCTCTATCCTATCCTATCCTCTATCCTATCCTATCCTCTATCCTATCCTATCCTCTATCCTATTCTATCCTCTATCCTATCCTATCCTCTATCCTATCCTATCCTCTATCCTATCCTATCCTCTATCCTATCCTATCCTCTATCCTATCCTATCCTCTATCCTATCCTATCCTCTATCCTATCCTATCCTCTATCCTATCCTATCCTCTATCCTATCCTATCCTCTATCCTATCCTATCCTCTATCCTATCCTCTATCCTATCCTATCCTGTATCCTATCCTATCCTCTATCCTATCCTATCCTCTATCCTATCCTATCCTCTATCCTATCCTATCCTCTATCCTATCGTATCCTCTATCCTATCCTATCCTCTATCCTATCCTATCCTCTATCCTATAATCTATCCTATCCTATCCTCTATCCTATCCTATCCTCTATCCTATCCTATCCTCTATCCTATCCTATCCTCTATCCTATCCTATCCTCTATCCTATCCTATCCTTTATCCTATCCTATCCTCTATCCTATCCTATCCTCTATCCTATACTATCCTCTACCTTATCCTATCCGCTATCCTATCCAATTACCTATCCTATCCTCTATTATATCCTTTCCTCTATCCTATCCTATCCTCTATCCGATCCTCTATCCTCTATCCTATCCTCTATCCTATCCTCTATCCTATCCTCTATCCTATCCTATCCTCTATGCTATCCTATCCTCTATCCTATACTATCCTCTATCCTATCCAATCCTCTATCCTATCCAATCACCTATCCTATCCTCTATCCTATCCTTTCCTTTATCCTATACTATCCTCAATCCTATCCTATCCTCTATCCTATCCTATCCTCTATCCTATCCAATCCCCTATCCGATCCTCTATCCTATCATATCCTCTTTCCTATCCTATCCTCTATCCTAACCTATCCTCTATCCTATACTATCCTCTATCCTATCCTATCCTCCATCCTATCCGATCCTCTATCTTATCCTATCCTCTATAGTATCCTATCCTCTATCCTATTCTATATTCTATCCTATCCTATCCTCTATCCTATACTATCCTCTATCCTATCCTATCCTCTATCCTATCCAATCACCTATCCGATCCTCTATCCTATCCTTTCCTCTATCCTATCCTATCCTCAATCCTATCCTCTCCTCTATCCTATCCTATCCTCTATCCTATCCAATCCCCTACCCTATCCTCTATCCTATCCTATCCTCTATCGTATCCTATCCTCTATCCTATCCAATCCTATATCCTATCCTATCCGCTATCCTATCCTATCCTCTATCCTATCCTATCCTCTATCGTATCCTATCCTCTATCCTATCCAATCCTATATCCTATCCTATCCGCTATCCTATCCTATCCTCTATCCTATCCTATCCTCTATCCTATACTATCCTCTATCCTATCCTATCCTCCATCCTATCCGATCCTCTATCTTATCCTATCCTCTATAGTATCCTATCCTCTATCCTATTCTATATTCTATCCTATCCTATCCTCTATCCTATCCTATCCTCTATCCAATCCTATCCTCTATCCTATACTATCCTCTATTATATCCTATCCTCTATCCTATCCAATCACCTATCCGATCCTCTATCCTATCCTTTCCTCTATCCTATCCTATCCTCTATCCTATCCAATCCCCTATCCTATCCTCTATCCTATCCTATCCTCTATCGTATCCTATCCTCTATCCTCTATCCTATCCTATCCTCTATCCTATCCTATCCTCTATCCTATCCTATCCTCTATGCTATCCTATCCTCTATCCTATACTATCCTCTATCCTATCCTATTCTCTATCCTATCCTATCCTCTATCCTATCCTATCCTCTATCCTATCCTATCCTCTATCCTATCTTATCCTCTATCCTAACCTATCCTCTATCCTATACTATCCTCAATCCTATCCTATCCTCTATCCTATCCTATCCTCTATCCTATCCAATCCCCTATCCGATCCTCTATCCTATCATATCCTCTATCCTATCCTAGTCTCTATCCTATCCTATCCTCTATCCTATCCTATCCTCTATCCTATCTTATCCTCTATCCTATCCTATCCTCTATAATATCCTATCCTCTATCCTATCCTATCCTCAATCCTATCCTATCCTCTATCCTATTCTATCCTCTATCCTATCCTATCCTCCATCCTATCCTATCCTCTATCCTAGCCTATCCTCTATCCTATCCTATCCTCTATCCTATTCTATATTCTATCCTATTCTATATTCTATGCCATCCTATCCGATCCTCTATCTTTTCCTATCCTCATTCCTATCCTATCCTCTATCCTATCCTATCCTGTATCCTATCCAATCCCCTATCCTATCCGCTATCCTATCCTAACCTCTATCCTATCCTTTCCTCTATCCTATCCAATCCCCTATCCTATCCTCTATCCGATCCTATCCTCTATCCTATCCTATCCTCTATAATATCGTATCCTCTATCCTATCCTATCCTATACTCTATCCTATCCAATCCCCTATCCTATCCTCCATCCTATCCTATCCTCTATCGTATCCTATCCTCTTTCCTATCCAATCCCCTATCCTATCCTCTATCCTATCCTATTCTTTATCCTATGCTCTATCCTATCCAATACCCTATCGTTTCCTCTATCCTATCCTATCCTCTATAATATCGTATCCTCTATCCTATCCTATACTCTATCCTATCCTATCCTATCCTATCCTTTATCCTATAATATCCTCTATCCTATCCTATCCTCTATGCTATCCTATCCTCTATCCTATCCTATCCTCTATCCTATCCTATCCTCTATCCTATACTATCCTCTATCCTATCCTATCCTCTATCCTATCCAATCACCTATCCGATCCTCTATCCTATCCTTTCCTCTATCCTATCCTATCCTCTATCCTATCCAATGCCCTATCCTATCCTCTATCCTATCCTATCCTCTATCGTATCCTATCCTCTATCCTCTATCCTATCCTATCCTCTATCCTATCCTATCCTCTATCCTATCCTATCCTCTATGCTATCCTATCCTCTATCCTATACTATCCTCTATCCTATCCTATTCTCTATCCTATTCTATATTCTATCCTATTCTATATTCTATGCCATCCTATCCGATCCTCTATCTTTTCCTATCCTCATTCCTATCCTATCCTCTATCCTATCCTATCCTGTATCCTATCCAATCCCCTATCCTATCCGCTATCCTATCCTAACCTCTATCCTATCCTTTCCTCTATCCTATCCAATCCCCTATCCTATCCTCTATCCGATCCTATCCTCTATCCTATCCTATCCTCTATAATATCGTATCCTCTATCCTATCCTATCCTATACTCTTTCCTATCCAATCCCCTATCCTATCCTCTATCCTATCCTATCCTCTATCGTATCCTATCCTCTATCCTATCCAATCCCGTATGCTATCCAATCCCCTATCCTATCCTCTATCCTATCCTATTCTTTATCCTATGCTCTATCCTATCCAATACCCTATCGTTTCCTCTATCCTATCCTATCCTCTATAATATCGTATCCTCTATCCAATCCTATACTCTATCCTATCCTATCCTATCCTCTATCCTATAATATCCTCTATCCTATCCAATCCTATATCCTATCCTCTATCCTATCCTATCCTCTATCCTATCCTTTCCTCTATCCTATCCTATCCTCTATCCTATCCTATCCTCTATCCTATCCTATCCTCTATCCTATCCTATCCTCTATCCTATCTTATACTCTAACCTATCCTATCCTCTATCGTCTCCTGTCCTCTATCCTATACAATCCCCTATCCTATCCTCTATCCGATCCTATCCTCTATCCTATCCAATCCCCTATCCTATCCTCTATGCTATCCTATCCACTATCCTATACTATCCTCTATCCTATCCTATCCTCTATCCTATACAATCCACTATCCTATCCTCTATCCTATCTTATACTCTAACCTATCCTATCGTCTATCGTCTCCTGTCCTCTATCCTATACAATCCCCTATCCTATCCTCAATCCGATCCTATCCTCTATCGTATCCTATACTCTATCCTATCCAATCCCCTATCCTATCCTCTATGCTATCCTATCCACTATCCTATACTATCCTCTATCCTATCCTATCCTCTATCTTATACTATCCTCTATCCTATCCTATCCTCTATCCTATCCAATCACCTATCCTATCCTCTATCCTATCCTATCCTCTACCCTATCCTATCCTCTATCCTATCCTATCCTCTATCCTATCCTATCCTCTATCCTATCCTATCCTCTATCCTATCCTATCCTCTATCCTATCCTATCCTGTATAATATCCTATCCTCTATCGTATCCTATCCTCTATCCTATCCTATCCTCTATCCTATACAATCCACTATCCTATCCTCTATCCTATCCTCTATCCTATCCTATCCTCTATCCTATCCTATCTTCTATCCTATCCTATCATCTATCCTATCCACTATCGTATACTATCCTCTATCCTATCCAATCCTATATCCTATCCAATCCTATATCCTATCCTCTATCCTATCCTATCCACTATCCTATCCTATCCTCTATCCTATCCTATCCTCTATCCTATCCTATCCTCTATCCTATCCTATCCTCTATCCTATCCTATCCTATCCTCTATCCTATCCTATCCTCTATCCTATCCTATCCTCTATAATATCCTATCCTCTATCGTATTCTATCCTCTATCCTATCCTATCCTCTATCCTATCCGATCCTCTATCCTATCATATCCTCTATCCTATCCTATCCTCTATCCTATCCTATCCTCTATCCTATCCTATCCTCTATCCTATCATATCCTCTATCCTATCCTATCCTCTATCCTATCCTATCCTCTATCCTATCCTATCCTCTATCCTATCCTATCCTCTATCCTATCCTATCCTCAATACTATCCTATCCTCTATCCTATCCTATCCTCTATCCTATCCAATCCCCTATCCTATCCTCTATCCTATCCTCTATCCGATCCTATCCTCTATCCTATCCTATCCTCTATAATATCGTATCCTCTATCCTATCCTATCCTATACTCTATCCTATCCAATCCCCTATCCTATCCTCCATCCTATCCTA
Organism: Halictus rubicundus; assembly: GCF_050948215.1. Taxonomy (NCBI): domain Eukaryota; kingdom Metazoa; phylum Arthropoda; class Insecta; order Hymenoptera; family Halictidae; genus Halictus; species Halictus rubicundus. The sequence goes on along the minus strand of NW_027488982.1, from coordinate 155,801 downwards.
TCCTCTATCGTATCCTATCCTCTATCCTATCCAATCCCCTATCCTATCCTCTATCCTATCCTATTCTTTATCCTATGCTCTATCCTATCCAATACCCTATCGTTTCCTCTATCCTATCCTATCCTCTATCCTATCCAATCACCTATCCGATCCTCTATCCTATCCTTTCCTCTATCCTATCCTATCCTCTATCCTATCCAATCCCCTATCCTATCCTCTATCCTATCCTATCCTCTATCGTATCCTATCATATCCTCTATCCTATCCTATCCTCTATCCTATCCTATCCTCTATCCTATCCTATCCTCTATCCTATCCTATCCTCAATCCTATCCTATCCTCTATCCTATTCTATCCTCTATCCTATCCTATCCTCCATCCTATCCTATCCTCTATCCTATCCTATCCTCTATCCTATCCTATCCTCTATCCTATTCTATATTCTATCCTATTCTGCATTCTATGGCATCCTATCCGATCCTCTATCTTTTCCTATCCTCATTCCTATCCTATCCTCTATCCTATCCTATCTTGTATCCTATCCAATCCCCTATCCTATCCGCTATCCTATCCTAACCTCTATCCTATCCTTTCCTCTATCCTATCCAATCCCCTATCCTATCCTCTATCCGATCCTATCCTCTATCCTATCCTATCCTCTATAATATCGTATCCTCTATCCTATCCTATCCTATACTCTTTCCTATCCAATCCCCTATCCTATCCTCTATCCTATCCTATCCCCTATCGTATCCTATCCTCTATCCTATCCAATCCCGTATGCTATCCAATCCCCTATCCTATCCTCTATCCTATCCTATCCTCTATCGTATCCTATCCTCTATCCTCTATCCTATCCTATCCTCTATCCTATCCTATCCTCTATCCTATCCTATCCTCTATGCTATTCTATCCTCTATCCTATACTATCCTCTATCCTATCCTATTCTCTATCCTATCCTATCCTCTATCCTATCCTATCCTCTATCCTATCCTATCCTCTATCCTATCTTATCCTCTATCCTATCCTATCCTCTATCCTATACTATCCTCAATCCTATCCTATCCTCTATCCTATCCTATCCTCTATCCTATCCAATCCCCTATCCGATCCTCTATCCTATCATATCCTCTATCCTATCCTAGTCTCTATCCTATCCTATCCTCTATCCTATCCTATCCTCTATCCTATCTTATCCTCTATCCTATCCTATCCTCTATAATATCCTATCCTCTATCCTATCCTATCCTCAATCCTATCCTATCCTCTATCCTATTCTATCCTCTATCCTATCCTATCCTCCATCCTATCCTATCCTCTATAATATCCTATCCTCTATCCTATCCTATCCTCTATCCTATTCTATATTCTATCCTATTCTATATTCTATGCCATCCTATCCGATCCTCTATCTTTTCCTATCCTCATTCCTATCCTATCCTCTATCCTATCCTATCCTGTATCCTATCCAATCCCCTATCCTATCCGCTATCCTATCCTAACCTCTATCCTATCCTTTCCTCTATCCTATCCAATCCCCTATCCTATCCTCTATCCGAACCTATCCTCTATCCTATCCTATCCTCTATAATATCGTATCCTCTATCCTATCCTATCCTATACTCTTTCCTATCCAATCCCCTATCCTATCCTCTATCCTATCCTATCCTCTATCGTATCCTATCCTCTATCCTATCCAATCCCGTATGCTATCCAATCCCCTATCCTATCCTCTATCCTATCCTATTCTTTATCCTATGCTCTATCCTATCCAATACCCTATCGTTTCCTCTATCCTATCCTATCCTCTATAATATCGTATCCTCTATCCAATCCTATACTCTATCCTATCCTATCCTATCCTCTATCCTATAATATCCTCTATCCTATCCAATCCTATATCCTATCCTCTATCCTATCCTATCCTCTATCCTATCCGTTCCTCTATCCTATCCAATCCCCTATCCTATCCTCTATCCTATCCTATCCTCTATCCTATCCTATCCTCTATCCTATCCTATCCTCTATCCTATCCTATCCTCTATCCTATCCTATCCTCTATCCTATCCTATCCTCTATCCTATCTTATACTCTAACCTATCCTATCCTCTATCGTCTCCTGTCCTCTATCCTATACAATCCCCTATCCTATCCTCTATCCGATCCTATCCTCTATCGTATCCTATACTCTATCCTATCCAATCCCCTATCCTATCCTCTATGCTATCCTATCCACTATCCTATACTATCCTCTATCCTATCCTATCCTCTATCCTATACTATCCTCTATCCTATCCTATCCTCTATCCTATCCAATCACCTATCCTATCCTCTATCCTATCCTATCCTCTACCCTATCCTATCCTCTATCCTATCCTATCCTCTATCCTATCCTATCCTATCCTCTATCCTATCCTATCCTCTATCCTATCCTATCCTCTATCCTATCCTATCCTCTATAATATCCTATCCTCTATCGTATCCTGTCCTCTATCCTATCCTATCCTCTATCCTATACAAGCCACTACCCTATCCTCTATCCTATCCTCTATCCTATCCTATCCTCTATCCTATCCTATCTTCTATCCTATCCTATCATCTATCCTATCCACTATCGTATCCTATAGTCTATCCTATCCAATCCTATATCCTATCCAATCCTATATCCTATCCTATCCTCTATCCTATCCTATCCTCAATACTATCCTATCCTCTATCCTATCCTATCCTCTATCCTATCCAATCCCCTATCCTATCCTCTATCCTATCCTATCCTCTATCGTATCCTATCCTCTATCCTCTATCCTATCCTATCCTCTATCCTATCCTGTCCTCTATCCTATCCTATCCTCTATGCTATCCTATCCTCTATCCTATACTATCCTCTATCCTATCCTATCCTCTATCCTATCCTATCCTCTATCCTATCCTATCCTCTATCCTATCCTATCCTCTATCCTATCTTATACTCTATCCTATCCTATCCTCTATCCTATACTATCCTCAATCCTATCCTATCCTCTATCCTATCCTATCCTCTATCTTATCCAATCTCCTATCCGATCCTCTATCCTATCCTTTCCTCTATCCTATACTATCCTCAATCCTATCCTATCCTCTATCCTATCCTATCCTCTATCCTATCCAATCCCCTATCCGATCCTCTATCCTATCATATCCTCTATCCTATCCTATCCTCTATCCTAACCTATCCTCTATCCTATCCTATCCTCTATCCTATCCTATCCAATCCTCTATCCTATCCTATCCTCTATCCTATCTTATCCTCTATCCTATCCTATCCTCTATAATATCCTATCCTCTATCCTATCCTATCCTCAATCCTATACTATCCTCTATCCTATTCTATCCTCTATCCTATCCTATCCTCTATCCTATCCTCTATCCTATCCTCTATCCTATCCTCTATCCTATCCTCTGTCCTATCCTATCATCTATCTTATCCTATCCTCTATCCTATCCTATCGTCTAACCTATCCTATCCTCTATCGTCTCCTGTCCTCTATCCTATACAATCCCCTATCCTATCCTCTATCCGATCCTATCCTCTATCGTATCCTATACTCTATCCTATCGAATCCCCTATCCTATCCTCTATGCTATCCTATCCACTATCCTATCCTATCCTCTATCCTATCCTATCCTCTATCCTATCCTATCCTCTATCCTATCCTATCCTCTATCCTATCTTATACTCTATCCTATCCTATCCTCTATCCTATACTATCCTCAATCCTATCCTATCCTCTATCCTATCCTATCCTCTATCTTATCCAATCACCTATCCGATCCTCTATCCTATCCTTTCCTCTATCCTATACTATCCTCAATCCTATCCTATCCTCTATCCTATCCTATCCTCTATCCTATCCAATCCCCTATCCGATCCTCTATCCTATCATATCCTCTATCCTATCCTATCCTCTATCCTAACCTATCCTCTATCCTATCCTATCCTCTATCCTATCCTATCCAATCCTCTATCCTATCCTATCCTCTATCCTATCTTATCCTCTATCCTATCCTATCCTCTATCCTATTCTATCCTCAATCCTATCCTATCCTCTATCCTATTCTATCCTCTATCCTATCCTATCCTCTATCCTATCCTCTATCCTATCCTCTATCCTATCCTCTATCCTATCCTCTATCCTATCCTCTATCCTATCCTATCATCTATCTTATCCTATCCTCTATCCTATCCTATCGTCTAACCTATCCTATCCTCTATCGTCTCCTGTCCTCTATCCTATACAATCCCCTATCCTATCCTCTATCCGATCCTATCCTCTATCGTATCCTATACTCTATCCTATCGAATCCCCTATCCTATCCTCTATGCTATCCTATCCACTATACTATACTATCCTCTATCCTATCCTATAATCCATCCTATACTATCCTCTATCCTATCCTATCCTCTATCCTATCCAATCACCTATCCTATCCTCTATCCTACCCTATCCTCTACCCTATCCTATCCTCTATCCTATCCTATCCTCTATTCTATCCTATCCTCTATCCTATCCTATCCTCTATCCTATCCTCTATCCTATCTTATACTCTATCCTATCCTATCCTCTATCCTATCCTATCCTCTATCCTATCCTATCCTCTATCCTATCATATCCTCTATCCTATACTATCCTCTATCCTATCCTATCCTCAATCCTATCCTATCCTCTACCCTATCCTATCCTCTATCCTATCCTCTATCCTATCCTATCCTCTATCCTACCCAATCCCCTAACCTATCCTCTATCCTATCCTATCCTCTATCGTATCCTACCCTCTATCCTATCCAATCCTATATCCTATCCAATACGCTATCCTATCCCATCCTCTATCCTATCCTATCCTCTATCCTATCCTATCCTCTATAATATCCTATCCTCTATCCTATCCTATCCTGTATCCTTTCCTATCCTCTATCCTATCCTATCCTCTATCCTATCCTATCCTCTATCCTATCCTATCCTCTATCCTATCCTCTATCCTATCCTATCCTCTATCCTATCCAATCCCCTAACCTATCCTCTATCCTATCCTCTATCGTCTCCTGTCCTCTATCCTATACAATCCCCTATCCTATCCTCTATCCTATCCTATCCTCTATCCTATCCTATCCTCTTTCCTATACTATCATCTATCCTATCCTATCCTCTATCCTATCCTATCCTCTATACTATCCTATCCTCTATCCTATCCTATCCTCTATAATATCCTATCCTCTATCCTATCCTATCCTCAATCCTATCCTATCCTCTATCCTATCCTATCCTGTATCCTATCCTATCCTCTATCCTATCCTATCCTCTATCCTATCGTATCCTCTACCCTATCCTATCCTCTATCCTATCCTATCCTATCCTCTATCCTATACTATCCTCTATCCTATCCTATCCTCTATCCTATCCTATCCTCTATCCTATCCTATCCTCAATCCTATCCTATCCTCTATCCTATCCTATCCTCTATCCTATCCAATCCCCTATCCTATCCTCTATCCTATCCTATCGTCTATCGTATCCTATCCTCTATCCTCTATCCTATCCTATCCTCTATCCTATCCTATCCTCTATCCTATCCTATCCTCTATGCTATCCTATCCTCTATCCTATACTATCCTCTACCCTATCCTATCCTCTATCCTATCCTATCCTCTATCCTATCCTATCCTCTATCCTATCCTAACCTCTATCCTATCTTATACTCTATCCTATCCTATCCTCTATCCTATACTATCCTCAATCCTATCCTATCCTCTATCCTATCCTATCCTCTATCCTATACAATCCCCTATCCTATCCTCTATCCGATCCTATCCTCTATCGTATCCTATACTCTATGCTATCCAATCCCCTATCCTATCCTCAATGCTATCCTATCCTCTATCCTATACTATCCTCTATCCTATCCCATCCTCTATCCTATCCAATCACCTATCCGATCCTCTATCCTATACTATCCGCTACCCTATCCTCTATTCGATCCTCGCCACTATAATATCGTATCCTCTATCCTATCCTATTCTCAATTCTATTCTATCCTCTATCGTATCCTATCCTCTATCCTATCCAATCCTATGTCGTATACTCTATCGTATCGTATTCTCTATCCTATCCTATCCTCCATCCTATCCGATCCTCTATCTTATCCTATCCTCTATAGTATCCTATCCTCTATCCTAGTCTATATTCTATCCTATCCTATCCTCTATCCTATACTATCCTCTATCCTATCCTATCCTCTATCCTATCCTATCCTCTATCCTATCCTATCCTCTATCCTATCCTCTCATCTAATCTATCCACTATCGTATCCTATCCTCTATCCTATCCAATCCTATACCCTATCCTCTATCCAATCCAATCCTCTATCCTATCCTATCCTCTATCCTATCCTATCCTCTATCCTATCCTATCCTCTATCCTATCCTATCCTCTATCCTATCCTATCCTCTATAATATCCTATCCTCTATCGTATCCTATCCTCTATCCTATCCTATCCTCTATCCCATCCGATCCTCTATCCTATCATATCCTCTATCCTATCCTATCCTCTATCCTATCCTGTCCTCTATCCTATCCTATCCTCTATCCTATCCTATCCTCAATCCTATCCTCTATCCTCTATCCTATCCTATCCTCTATCCTATCCTATCCTCTATCCTATCCTATCCTCTATCCTATCCTATCCTCTATCCTATCCTATCCTCTATCCTATACTATCCTCTATCCTATCCTATCCTCTATCCTATACTATCCTCAATCCTATCCTATCCTCTATCCTATCCTATCCTCTATCCTATCCAATCACCTATCCTATCCTCTATCCTATCCTATCCTCTATCCTATCCTATCCTCAATCCTATCCTATCCTCTATCCTATCCTATCCTCTATCCTATCCAATCCCCTATCCTATCCTCTATCCTATCCTATCCTCTATCGTATCCTATCCTCTATCCTCTATCCTATCCTATCCTCTATCCTATCCTATCCTCTATCCTATCCTATCCTCTATGCTATCCTATCCTCTATCCTATACTATCCTCTACCCTATCCTATCCTCTATCCTATCCTATCCTCTATCTTATCCTATCCTCTATCCTATCCTAACCTCTATCCTATCTTATACTCTATCCTATCCTATCCTCTATCCTATACTATCCTCAATCCTATCCTATCCTCTATCCTATCCTATCCTCTATCCTATACAATCCCCTATCCTATCCTCTATCCGATCCTATCCTCTATCGTATCCTATACTCTATGCTATCCAATCCCCTATCCTATCCTCTATGCTATCCTATCCTCTATCCTATACTATCCTCTATCCTATCCCATCCTCTATCCTATCCAATCAAATATCCGATCCTCTATTCTATACTATCCGCTATCCTATCCTCTATTCGATCCTCGCCACTATAATATCGTATCCTCTATCCTATCCTATTCTCAATTCTATTCTATCCTCTATCGTATCCTATCCTCTATCCTATCAAATCCTATGTCGTATACTCTATCGTATCGTATTCTCTATCCTATCCTATCCTCCATCCTATCCGATCCTCTATCTTATCCTATCCTCTATAGTATCCTATCCTCTATCCTATTCTATATTCTATCCTATCCTATCCTCTATCCTATACTATCCTCTATCCTATCCTATCCTCTATCCTATCCTATCCTCTATCATATCCTATCCTCTATCCTATCCTATCCTCTATCCTATCTTATCTTCTATCCTATCCTCTCATCTAATCTATCCACTATCGTATCCTATCCTCTATCCTATCCAATCCTATATCCTATCCTCTATCCAATCCAATCCTCTATCCTATCCTATCCTCTATCCTATCCTATCCTCTATCCTATCCTATCCTCTATCCTATCCTATCCTCTATCCTATCCTATCCTCTATAATATCCTATCCTCTATCGTATCCTATCCTCTATCCTATCCTATCCTCTATCCTATCCGATCCTCTATCCTATCATATCCTCTATCCTATCCTATCCTCTATCCTATCCTGTCCTCTATCCTATCCTATCCTCTATCCTATCCTATCCTCAATCCTATCCTCTATCCTCTATCCTATCCTATCCTCTATCCTATCCTATCCTCTATCCTATCCTATCCTCTATCCTATCCTATCCTCTATCCTATCCTATCCTCTATCCTATCCTATCCTCTATCCTATCCTATACTCTATCCTATCCTATACTCTATCCTATACTATCCTCAATCCTATCCTATCCTCTATCCTATCCTATCCTCTATCCTATCCAATCACCTATCCGATCCTCTATCCTATCCTTTCCTCTATCCTATACTATCCTCAATCCTATCCTATCCTCTATCCTATCCTATCCTCTATCCTATCCAATCCCCTATCCTATCCTCTATCCTAACCTATCCTCTATCCTATCCTATCCTCTATCCTATCCTATCCAATCCTCTTTCCTATCCTATCCTCTATCCTATCTTATCCTCTATCCTTTCCTATCCTCTATAATATCCTATCCTCTATCCTATCCTATCCTCAATCCTATCCTATCCTCTATCCTATTCTATCCTCTATCCTATCCTATCCTCTATCCTATCCTCTATCCCATCCTCTATCCTATCCTCTATCCTATCCTCTATCCTATCCTATCATCTATCCTATCCTATCCTCTATCCTATCCTATCGTCTTACCTATCCTATCCTCTATCGTCTCCTGTCCTCTATCCTATACAATCCCCTATCCTATCCTCTATCGTATCCTATACTCTATCCTATCCAATCCCCTATCCTATCCTCTATGCTATCCTATCCACTATCCTATACTATCCTCTATCCTATCCTATCCTCCATCCTATACTATCCTCTATCCTATCCTATCCTCTATCCTATCCAATCACCTATCCTATCCTCTATCCTATCCTATCCTCTACCCTATCCTATCCTCTATCCTATCCTATCCTCTATCCTATCCTATCCTCTATCCTATCCTATCCTCTATCCTATCCTATCCTCTATCCTATCCTATCCTCTATCCTATCCTATCCTCTATAATATCCTATCCTCTATCGTATCCTATCCTCTATCCTATCCTATCCTCTATCCTATCATATCCTCTATCCCATACTATCCTCTATCCTATCCTATCCTCTATCCTATCCAATCACCTATCCGATCCTCTATCCTATCCTTTCCTCTATCTTATCCTATCCTCAATCCTATCCTATCCTCTATCCTATCCTATCCTCTATCCTATCCTCTATCCTATCCTATCCTCTATCCTACCCAATCCCCTAACCTATCCTCTATCCTATCCTATCCTCTATCCTATTCTATACTCTATCCTATCCTATCCGCTATCCTATCCTCTATTCGATCCTCGCCACTATAATATCGTATCCTCTATCCTATCCTATTCTCAATTCTATTCTATCCTCTATCGTATCCTATCCTCTATCCTATCCAATCCTATGTCCTATACTCTATCGTATCGTATTCTCTACCCTATCCTATCCTCTATCCTATCCTATCCTCTATCCTATCCTATCCTCTATCCTTTCCTATCTTCTATCCTATCCTATCCTCTATAATATCCTATCCTCTATCGTATCCTATCCTCTATCCCATCCTATCCTCTATCCTATCCTATCTTCTATCCTATCCTATCATCTATCCTATCCACTATCGTATCCTATCCTCTATCCTATCCAATCCTATATCCTATCCAATCCTATATCCTATCCTCTATCCTATCCTATCCACTATCCTATCCTATCCTCTATCCTATCCTATCCCCTATCCTATCCTATCCTCTATCCTATCTTATACTCTAACCTATCCTATCGTCTATCGTCTCCTGTCCTCTATCCTATACAATCCCCTATCCTATCCTCAATCCGATCCTATCCTCTATCGTATCCTATACTCTATCCTATCCAATCCCCCATCCTATCCTCTATGCTATCCTATCCACTATCCTATACTATCCTCTATCCTATCCTATCCTCTATCCTATACTATCCTCTATCCTATCCTATCCTCTATCCTATCCAATCACCTATCCTATCCTCTATCATATCCTATCCTCTACCCTATCCTATCCTCTATCCTATCCTATCCTCTATCCTATCCTATCCTCTATCCTATCCTATCCTCTATCCTATCCTATCCTCTATAATATCCTATCCTCTATCGTATCCTATCCTCTATCCTATCCTATCCTCTATCCTATACAATCCACTATCCTATCCACTATCCTATCCTCTATCCTATCCTATCCTCTATCCTATCCTATCTTCTATCCTATCCTATCCTCTATCCTATCCTATCCTCAATCCTATCCTCTATCCTCTATCCTATCCTATCCTCTATCCTATCCTATCCTCTATCCTATCCTATCCTCTATCCTATCCTATCCTCTATCCTATCCTATCCTCTATCCTATCCTATCCTCTATCCTATCCTATCCTCTATCCTATCCGATCCTCTATCCTATCATATCCTCTATCCTATCCTATCCTCTATCCTATCCTGTCCTCTATCCTATCCTATCCTCTATCCTATCCTATCCTCAATCCTATCCTCTATCCTCTATCCTATCCTATCCTCTATCCTATCCTATCCTCTATCCTATCCTATCCTCTATCCTATCCTATCCTCTATCCTATCCTATCCTCTATCCTATCCTATACTCTATCCTATCCTATACTCTATCCTATACTATCCTCAATCCTATCCTATCCTCTATCCTATCCTATCCTCTATCCTATCCAATCACCTATCCGATCCTCTATCCTATCCTTTCCTCTATCCTATACTATCCTCAATCCTATCCTATCCTCTATCCTATCCTATCCTCTATCCTATCCAATCCCCTATCCTATCCTCTATCCTAACCTATCCTCTATCCTATCCTATCCTCTATCCTATCCTATCCAATCCTCTTTCCTATCCTATCCTCTATCCTATCTTATCCTCTATCCTTTCCTATCCTCTATAATATCCTATCCTCTATCCTATCCTATCCTCAATCCTATCCTATCCTCTATCCTATTCTATCCTCTATCCTATCCTATCCTCTATCCTATCCTCTATCCCATCCTCTATCCTATCCTCTATCCTATCCTCTATCCTATCCTATCATCTATCCTATCCTATCCTCTATCCTATCCTATCGTCTTACCTATCCTATCCTCTATCGTCTCCTGTCCTCTATCCTATACAATCCCCTATCCTATCCTCTATCGTATCCTATACTCTATCCTATCCAATCCCCTATCCTATCCTCTATGCTATCCTATCCACTATCCTATACTATCCTCTATCCTATCCTATCCTCCATCCTATACTATCCTGTATCCTATCCTATCCTCTATCCTATCCAATCACCTATCCTATCCTCTATCCTATCCTATCCTCTACCCTATCCTATCCTCTATCCTATCCTATCCTCTATCCTATCCTATCCTCTATCCTATCCTATCCTCTATCCTATCCTATCCTCTATCCTATCCTATCCTCTATCCTATCCTATCCTCTATAATATCCTATCCTCTATCGTATCCTATCCTCTATCCTATCCTATCCTCTATCCTATCATATCCTCTATCCCATACTATCCTCTATCCTATCCTATCCTCTATCCTATCCAATCACCTATCCGATCCTCTATCCTATCCTTTCCTCTATCTTATCCTATCCTCAATCCTATCCTATCCTCTATCCTATCCTATCCTCTATCCTATCCTCTATCCTATCCTATCCTCTATCCTACCCAATCCCCTAACCTATCCTCTATCCTATCCTATCCTCTATCCTATTCTATACTCTATCCTATCCTATCCGCTATCCTATCCTCTATTCGATCCTCGCCACTATAATATCGTATCCTCTATCCTATCCTATTCTCAATTCTATTCTATCCTCTATCGTATCCTATCCTCTATCCTATCCAATCCTATGTCCTATACTCTATCGTATCGTATTCTCTACCCTATCCTATCCTCTATCCTATCCTATCCTCTATCCTATCCTATCCTCTATCCTTTCCTATCTTCTATCCTATCCTATCCTCTATAATATCCTATCCTCTATCGTATCCTATCCTCTATCCCATCCTATCCTCTATCCTATCCTATCTTCTATCCTATCCTATCATCTATCCTATCCACTATCGTATCCTATCCTCTATCCTATCCAATCCTATATCCTATCCAATCCTATATCCTATCCTCTATCCTATCCTATCCACTATCCTATCCTATCCTCTATCCTATCCTATCCCCTATCCTATCCTATCCTCTATCCTATCTTATACTCTAACCTATCCTATCGTCTATCGTCTCCTGTCCTCTATCCTATACAATCCCCTATCCTATCCTCAATCCGATCCTATCCTCTATCGTATCCTATACTCTATCCTATCCAATCCCCCATCCTATCCTCTATGCTATCCTATCCACTATCCTATACTATCCTCTATCCTATCCTATCCTCTATCCTATACTATCCTCTATCCTATCCTATCCTCTATCCTATCCAATCACCTATCCTATCCTCTATCCTATCCTATCCTCTACCCTATCCTATCCTCTATCCTATCCTATCCTCTATCCTATCCTATCCTCTATCCTATCCTATCCTCTATCCTATCCTATCCTCTATAATATCCTATCCTCTATCGTATCCTATCCTCTATCCTATCCTATCCTCTATCCTATACAATCCACTATCCTATCCACTATCCTATCCTCTATCCTATCCTATCCTCTATCCTATCCTATCTTCTATCCTATCCTATCCTCTATCCTATCCTATCCTCAATCCTATCCTCTATCCTCTATCCTATCCTATCCTCTATCCTATCCTATCCTCTATCCTATCCTATCCTCTATCCTATCCTATCCTCTATCCTATCCTATCCTCTATCCTATCCTATCCTCTATCCTATCCTATCCTCTATCCTATCCTATCCTCTATCCTATCCGATCCTCTATCCTATCATATCCTCTATCCTATCCTATCCTCTATCCTATCCTGTCCTCTATCCTATCCTATCCTCTATCCTATCCTATCCTCAATCCTATCCTCTATCCTCTATCCTATCCTATCCTCTATCCTATCCTATCCTCTATCCTATCCTATCCTCTATCCTATCCTATCCTCTATCCTATCCTATCCTCTATCCTATCCTATACTCTATCCTATCCTATACTCTATCCTATACTATCCTCAATCCTATCCTATCCTCTATCCTATCCTATCCTCTATCCTATCCAATCACCTATCCGATCCTCTATCCTATCCTTTCCTCTATCCTATACTATCCTCAATCCTATCCTATCCTCTATCCTATCCTATCCTCTATCCTATCCAATCCCCTATCCTATCCTCTATCCTAACCTATCCTCTATCCTATCCTATCCTCTATCCTATCCTATCCAATCCTCTTTCCTATCCTATCCTCTATCCTATCTTATCCTCTATCCTTTCCTATCCTCTATAATATCCTATCCTCTATCCTATCCTATCCTCAATCCTATCCTATCCTCTATCCTATTCTATCCTCTATCCTATCCTATCCTCTATCCTATCCTCTATCCCATCCTCTATCCTATCCTCTATCCTATCCTCTATCCTATCCTATCATCTATCCTATCCTATCCTCTATCCTATCCTATCGTCTTACCTATCCTATCCTCTATCGTCTCCTGTCCTCTATCCTATACAATCCCCTATCCTATCCTCTATCGTATCCTATACTCTATCCTATCCAATCCCCTATCCTATCCTCTATGCTATCCTATCCACTATCCTATACTATCCTCTATCCTATCCTATCCTCCATCCTATACTATCCTCTATCGTATCCTATCCTCTATCCTATCCAATCCTATGTCCTATACTCTATCGTATCGTATTCTCTACCCTATCCTATCCTCTATCCTATCCTATCCTCTATCCTATCCTATCCTCTATCCTTTCCTATCTTCTATCCTATCCTATCCTCTATAATATCCTATCCTCTATCGTATCCTATCCTCTATCCCATCCTATCCTCTATCCTATCCTATCTTCTATCCTATCCTATCATCTATCCTATCCACTATCGTATCCTATCCTCTATCCTATCCAATCCTATATCCTATCCAATCCTATATCCTATCCTCTATCCTATCCTATCCTCTATCCTATCCTATCCCCTATCCTATCCTATCCTCTATCCTATCTTATACTCTAACCTATCCTATCGTCTATCGTCTCCTGTCCTCTATCCTATACAATCCCCTATCCTATCCTCAATCCGATCCTATCCTCTATCGTATCCTATACTCTATCCTATCCAATCCCCCATCCTATCCTCTATGCTATCCTATCCACTATCCTATACTATCCTCTATCCTATCCTATCCTCTATCCTATACTATCCTCTATCCTATCCTATCCTCTATCCTATCCAATCACCTATCCTATCCTCTATCCTATCCTATCCTCTACCCTATCCTATCCTCTATCCTATCCTATCCTCTATCCTATCCTATCCTCTATCCTATCCTATCCTCTATCCTATCCTATCCTCTATAATATCCTATCCTCTATCGTATCCTATCCTCTATCCTATCCTATCCTCTATCCTATACAATCCACTATCCTATCCACTATCCTATCCTCTATCCTATCCTATCCTCTATCCTATCCTATCTTCTATCCTATCCTATCCTCTATCCTATCCTATCCTCTATCCTATCCTATCCTCTATCCTATCCTATCTTCTATCCTATCCTCTCATCTAATCTATCCACTATCGTATCCTATCCTCTATCCTATCCAATCCTATATCCTATCCTCTATCCAATCCAATCCTCTATCCTATCCTATCCTCTATCCTATACTATCCTCTATCCTATCCTATCCTCTATCCTATCCAATCACCTATCCTATCCTCTATCCTATCTTATCCTCTATCCTATCCTATCCTCTATCCTATCCTATCCTCTATCCTATCCTATCCTCTATCCTATCCTATCCTCTATCCTATCCGATCCTCTATCCTATCATATCCTCTATCCTATCCTATCCTCTATCCTATCCTGTCCTCTATCCTATCCTATCCTCTATCCTATCCTATCCTCAATCCTATCCTCTATCCTCTATCCTATCCTATCCTCTATCCTATCCTATCCTCTATCCTATCCTATCCTCTATCCTATCCTATCCTCTATCCTATCCTATCCTCTATCCTATCCTATACTCTATCCTATCCTATACTCTATCCTATACTATCCTCAATCCTATCCTATCCTCTATCCTATCCTATCCTCTATCCTATCCAATCACCTATCCGATCCTCTATCCTATCCTTTCCTCTATCCTATACTATCCTCAATCCTATCCTATCCTCTATCCTATCCTATCCTCTATCCTATCCAATCCCCTATCCTATCCTCTATCCTAACCTATCCTCTATCCTATCCTATCCTCTATCCTATCCTATCCAATCCTCTTTCCTATCCTATCCTCTATCCTATCTTATCCTCTATCCTTTCCTATCCTCTATAATATCCTATCCTCTATCCTATCCTATCCTCAATCCTATCCTATCCTCTATCCTATTCTATCCTCTATCCTATCCAATCACCTATCCTATCCTCTATCCTATCCTATCCTCTACCCTATCCTATCCTCTATCCTATCCTATCCTCTATCCTATCCTATCCTCTATCCTATCCTATCCTCTATCCTATCCTATCCTCTATCCTATCCTATCCTCTATCCTATCCTATCCTCTATAATATCCTATCCTCTATCGTATCCTATCCTCTATCCTATCCTATCCTCTATCCTATCATATCCTCTATCCCATACTATCCTCTATCCTATCCTATCCTCTATCCTATCCAATCACCTATCCGATCCTCTATCCTATCCTTTCCTCTATCTTATCCTATCCTCAATCCTATCCTATCCTCTATCCTATCCTATCCTCTATCCTATCCTCTATCCTATCCTATCCTCTATCCTACCCAATCCCCTAACCTATCCTCTATCCTATCCTATCCTCTATCCTATTCTATACTCTATCCTATCCTATCCGCTATCCTATCCTCTATTCGATCCTCGCCACTATAATATCGTATCCTCTATCCTATCCTATTCTCAATTCTATTCTATCCTCTATCGTATCCTATCCTCTATCCTATCCAATCCTATGTCCTATACTCTATCGTATCGTATTCTCTACCCTATCCTATCCTCTATCCTATCCTATCCTCTACCCTATCCTATCCTCTATCCTTTCCTATCTTCTATCCTATCCTATCCTCTATAATATCCTATCCTCTATCGTATCCTATCCTCTATCCCATCCTATCCTCTATCCTATCCTATCTTCTATCCTATCCTATCATCTATCCTATCCACTATCGTATCCTATCCTCTATCCTATCCAATCCTATATCCTATCCAATCCTATATCCTATCCTCTATCCTATCCTATCCACTATCCTATCCTATCCTCTATCCTATCCTATCCCCTATCCTATCCTATCCTCTATCCTATCTTATACTCTAACCTATCCTATCGTCTATCGTCTCCTGTCCTCTATCCTATACAATCCCCTATCCTATCCTCAATCCGATCCTATCCTCTATCGTATCCTATACTCTATCCTATCCAATCCCCTATCCTATCCTCTATGCTATCCTATCCACTATCCTATACTATCCTCTATCCTATCCTATCCTCTATCCTATACTATCCTCTATCCTATCCTATCCTCTATCCTATCCAATCACCTATCCTATCCTCTATCCTATCCTATCCTCTACCCTATCCTATCCTCTATCCTATCCTATCCTCTATCCTATCCTATCCTCTATCCTATCCTATCCTCTATCCTATCCTATCCTCTATAATATCCTATCCTCTATCGTATCCTATCCTCTATCCTATCCTATCCTCTATCCTATACAATCCACTATCCTATCCACTATCCTATCCTCTATCCTATCCTATCCTCTATCCTATCCTATCTTCTATCCTATCCTATCATCTATCCTATCCACTATCGTATCCTATCCTCTATCCTATCCAATCCTATATCCTATCCAATCCTATATCCTATCCTCTATCCTATCCTATCCACTATCCCATCCTATCCTCTATCCTATCCTATCCTCTATCCTATCCTATCCTCTATCCTATCCTATCCTATCCTCCATCGTATTCTATCCTCTATCCTATCCTATCCTCTATCCTATCCGATCCTCTATCCTATCATATCCTCTATCCTATCCTATCCTCTATCCTATCCGATCCTCTATCCTATCATATCCTCTATCCTATCCTATCCTCTATCCTATCCTATCCTCTATATTATCCTATCCTCTATCCTATCATATCCTCTATCCTATCCTATCCTCTATCCTAACCTATCCTCTATCCTATACTATCCTCTATCCTATACTATCCTCTATCCAATCCTATCCTCTATCCTATCCAATCACATATCCGATCCTCTATCCTATCCTTTCCTCTATCCTATCCTATCCTCAATCCTATCCTCTCCTCTATCCTATCCTATCCTCTATCCTATCCAATCCCCTACCCTATCCTCTATCCTACCCTATCCTCTATCGTATCCTATCCTCTATAATATCCAATCCTATATCCTATCCTATCCGCTATCCTATCCTATCCTCTATCCTATCCTATCCTCTATCCTATACTATCCTCTATCCTATCCTATCCTCCATCCTATCCGATCCTCTATCTTATCCTATCCTCTATAGTATCCTATCCTCTATCCTATTCTATATTCTATCCTATCCTATCCTCTATCCTATACTATCCTCTATCCAATCCTATCCTCTATCCTATCCAATCACCTATCCGATCCTCTATCCTATCCTTTCCTCTATCCTATCCTTTCCTCAATCCTATCCTGTCCTCTATCCTATCCTATCCTCTATCCTATCCAATCACCTATCGGATCCTCTATCCTATCCTTTCCTCTATCCTATACTATCCTCTATCCTATCCTATCCTCTATCCTATCCTATCCTCTATCCTATCCTATCCTCAATCCTATCCTCTATCCTCTATCCTATCCTATCCTCTATCCTATCCTATCCTCTATCCTATCCTATCCTCTATCCTATCCTATCCTCTATCCTATCCTATCCTCTATCCTATCCTATCCTCTATCCTATCCTATCCTCTATCCTATCTTATACTCTATCCTATCCTATCCTCTATCCTATACTATCCTCAATCCTATCCTATCCTCTATCCTATCCTATCCTCTATCCTATCCTATCCTCTATCCAATCCAATCACCTATCCTATCCTCTATCCTATCCTATCCTCTATCCTATCCTATCCTCAATCCTATCCTATCCTCTATCCTATCCTATCCTCTATCCTATCCAATCCCCTATCCTATCCTCTATCCTATCCTATCCTCTATCGTATCCTATCCTCTATGCTCTATCCTATCCTATCCTCTATCCTATCCTATCCTCTATCCTATCCTATCCTCTATGCTATCCTATCCTCTATCCTATACTATCCTCTATCCTATCCTATCCTCTATCCTATCCTATCCTCTATCCTATCCTATCCTCTATCCTATACTATCCTCTATCCTATCCTATCCTCTATCCTATCCTATCCTCTATCCTATCCTATCCTCTATCCTATCTTATACTCTATCCTATCCTATCCTCTATCCTATACTATCCTCAATCCTATCCTATCCTCCATCCTATCCGATCCTCTATCTTATCCTATCCTCTATAGTATCCTATCCTCTATCCTATTCTATATTCTATCCTATCCTATCCTCTATCCTATACTATCCTCTATCCTATCCTATCCTCTATCCTATCCTATCCTCTATCCTATCCTATCCTCTATCCTATCCTATCCTATCCTCTATCCTATCCTATCTTCTATCCTATCCTCTCATCTAATCTATCCACTATCGTATCCTATCCTCTATCCTATCCAATCCTATATCCTATCCTCTATCCAATCCAATCCCCTATCCTATCCTATCCTCTATCCTATCCTATCCTCTATCCTATCCAATCCCCTATCCTATCCTCTATCCTATCCTATCCTCTATCGTATCCTATCCTCTATCCTCTATCCTATCCTATCCTCTATCCTATCCTATCCTCTATCCTATCCTATCCTCTATGCTATCCTATCCTCTATCCTATACTATCCTCTATCCTATCCTATCCTCTATCCTATCCTATCCTCTATCCTATCCTATCCTCTATCCTATCCTATCCTCTATCCTATCTTATACTCTATCCTATCCTATCCTCTATCCTATACTATCCTCAATCCTATCATATCCTCTATCCTATCCTATCCTCTATCCTATCCTTTCCTCTATCCTATCCTATCCTCTATCCTATCCTATCCTCAATCCTATCCTCTATCCTCTATCCTATCCTATCCTCTATCCTATCCTATCCTCTATCCTATCCTATCCTCTATCCTATCCTATCCTCTATCCTATCCTATCCTCTATCCTATCCTATCCTCTATCCTATCCTATCCTCTATAATATCCTATCCTCTATCCTATCCTATCCTCTATCCTATCCAATCACCTATCCGATCCTCTATCCTATCCTTTCCTCTATCCTATACTATCCTCAATCCTATCCTATCCTCTATCCTATCCTATCCTCTATCCTATCCAATCCCCTATCCGATCCTCTATCCTATCATATCCTCTATCCTATCCTATCCTCTATCCTAACCTATCCTCTATCCTATCCTATCCTCTATCCTATCCTATCCAATCCTCTATCCTATCCTATCCTCTATCCTATCTTATCCTCTATCCTATCCTATCCTATCCTCCATCCTATCCGATCCTCTATCTTATCCTATCCTCTATAGTATCCTATCCTCTATCCTATTCTATATTCTATCCTATCCTATCCTCTATCCTATACTATCCTCTATCCTATCCTATCCTCTATCCTATCATATCCTCTATCCTATCCTATCCTCTATCCTCTATCCTATCCTATCCTCTATCCTATCCTATCTTCTATCCTATCCTCTCATCTAATCTATCCACTATCGTATCCTATCCTCTATCCTATCCAATCCTATATCCTATCCTCTATCCAATCCAATCCTCTATCCTATCCTATCCTCTATCCTATCCTATCCTCTATCCTATCCTATCCTCTATCCTATCCTATCCTCTATCCTATCCTATCCTCTATAATATCCTATCCTCTATCGTATCCTATCCTCTATCCTATCCTATCCTCTATCCTATCCGATCCTCTATCCTATCATATCCTCTATCCTATCCTATCATCTATCCTATCCTGTCCTCTATCCTATCCTATCCTCTATCCTATCCTATCCTCAATCCTATCCTCTATCCTCTATCCTATCCTATCCTCTATCCTATCCTATCCTCTATCCTATCCTATCCTCTATCCTATCCTATCCTCTATCCTATCCTATCCTCTATCCTATCCTATCCTCTATCCTATCCTATCCTCTATCATATCCTATACTCTATCCTATCCTATCCTCTATCCTATACTATCCTCAATCCTATCCTATCCTCTATCCTATCCTATCCTCTATCCTATCCAATCACCTATCCGATCCTCTATCCTATCCTTTCCTCTATCCTATACTATCCTCAATCCTATCCTATCCTCTATCCTATCATATCCTCTATCCTATCCAATCCCCTATCCGATCCTCTATCCTATCCTATCCTCTATCCTATCCTATCCTCTATCCTATCTTATACTCTAACCTATCCTATCGTCTATCGTCTCCTGTCCTCTATCCTATACAATCCCCTATCCTATCCTCAATCCGATCCTATCCTCTATCCTATCCAATCCCCTATCCTATCCTCTATGCTATCCTATCCACTATCCTATACTATCCTCTATCCTATCCTATCCTCTATCCTATACTATCCTCTATCCTATCCTATCCTCTATCCTATCCAATCACCTATCCTATCCTCTATCCTATCCTATCCTCTATCCTATCCTATCCTCTATCCTATACTATCCTCTATCCTATCCTATCCTCTATCCTATCCAATCACCTATGCGATCCTCTATCCTATCCTTTCCTCTATCCTATACTATCCTCTATCCTATCCTATCCTCTATCCTATCCTATCCTCTATCCTATCCTATCCTCAATCCTATCCTCTATCCTCTATCCTATCCTATCCTCTATCCTATCCTATCCTCTATCCTATCCTATCCTCTATCCTATCCTATCCTCTATCCTATCCTATCCTCTATCCTATCCTATCCTCTATCCTATCCTATCCTCTATCCTATCCTATCCTCTATCCTATCCAATCCCCTATCCTATCCTCTATCCTATCCTATCCTCTATCGTATCCTATCCTCTATCCTCTATCCTATCCTATCCTCTACTCTATCCTATCCTATCCTCTATGCTATCCTATCCTCTATCCTATACTATCCTCTATCCTATCCTATCCTCTATCATATCTTATCCTCTATCCTATCCTATCCTCTATCCTATCCTATCCTCTATCCTATCCTATCCTCTATCCTATCTTATACTCTATCCTATCCTATCCTCTATCCTATACTATCCTCAATCCTATCCTATCCTCTATCCTATCCTATCCTCTATCCTATACAATCCCCTATCCTATCCTCTATCCGATCCTATCCTCTATCGTATCCTATACTCTATGCTATCCAATCCCCTATCCTATCCTCTATGCTATCCTATCCTCTATCCTATACTATCCTCTATCCTATCCCATCCTCTATCCTATCCAATCACCTATCCGATCCTCTATCCTATACTATCCGCTATCCTATCCTCTATTCGATCCTCGCCTCTATAATATCGTATCCTCTATCCTATCCTATTCTCAATTCTATTCTATCCTCTATCGTATCCTATCCTCTATCCTATCCAATCCTATGTCGTATACTCTATCGTATCGTATTCTCTATCCTATCCTATCCTCCATCCTATCCGATCCTCTATCTTATCCTATCCTCTATAGTATCCTATCCTCTATCCTATTCTATATTCTATCCTATCCTATCCTCTATCCTATACTATCCTCTATCCTATCCTATCCTCTATCCTATCCTATCCTCTATCCTATCCTATCCTCTATCCTATCCTATCCTCTATCCTATCCTATCTTCTATCCTATCCTCTCATCTAATCTATCCACTATCGTATCCTATCCTCTATCCTATCCAATCCTATATCCTATCCTCTATCCAATCCAATCCTCTATCCTATCCTATCCTCTATCCTATCCTATCCTCTATCCTATCCAATCCCCTATCCTATCCTCTATCCTATCCTATCCTCTATCGTATCCTATCCTCTATCCTCTATCCTATCCTATCCTCTATCCTATCCTATCCTCTATCCTATCCTATCCTCTATGCTATCCTATCCTCTATCCTATACTATCCTCTATCCTATCCTATCCTCTATCCTATCCTATCCTCTATCCTATCCTATCCTCTATCCTATACAATCCCCTATCCTATCCTCTATCCGATCCTATCCTCTATCGTATCCTATACTCTATGCTATCCAATCCCCTATCCTATCCTCTATGCTATCCTATCCTCTATCCTATACTATCCTCTATCCTATCCCATCCTCTATCCTATCCAATCACCTATCCGATCCTCTATCCTATACTATCCGCTATCCTATCCTCTATTCGATCCTCGCCACTATAATATCGTATCCTCTATCCTATCCTATTCTCAATTCTATTCTATCCTCTATCGTATCCTATCCTCTATCCTATCCAATCCTATGTCGTATACTCTATCGTATCGTATTCTCTATCCTATCCTATCCTCCATCCTATCCGATCCTCTATCTTATCCTATCCTCTATAGTATCCTATCCTCTATCCTATTCTATATTCTATCCTATCCTATCCTCTATCCTATACTATCCTCTATCCTATCCTTTCCTCTATCCTATCCTATCCTCTATCCTATAATATCCTCTATCCTATCCTATCCTCTATCCTATCCTATCTTCTATCCTATCCTCTCATCTAATCTATCCACTATCGTATCCTATCCTCTATCCTATCCGATCCTCTATCCTATCCTATCCTCTATCCTATCCTATCCTCTATCCTATCCTATCCTCTATCCTATCCAATCCCCTATCCGATCCTCTATCCTATCATATCCTCTATCCTATCCTATCCTCTATCCTAACCTATCCTCTATCCTATACTATCCTCTATCCTATCCTATCCAATCCTCTATCCTATCCTATCCTCTATCCTATCTTATCCTCTATCCTATCCTATCCTATCCTCTATCCTATCCTATCCTCTATCCTATCCTATCCTCTATCCTATCCTATACTCTATCCTATCCTATCCTCTATCCTATACTATCCTCAATCCTATCCTATCCTCTATCCTATCCTATCCTCTATCCTATCCAATCACCTATCCGATCCTCTATCCTATCCTTTCCTCTATCCTATACTATCCTCAATCCTATCCTATCCTCTATCCTATCCTATCCTCTATCCTATCCAATCCCCTATCCGATCCTCTATCCTATCATATCCTCTATCCTATCCTATCCTCTATCCTAACCTATCCTCTATCCTATACTATCCTCTATCCTATCCTATCCAATCCTCTATCCTATCCTATCCTCTATCCTATCTTATCCTCTATCCTATCCTATCCTATCCTCCATCCTATCCGATCCTCTATCTTATCCTATCCTCTATAGTATCATATCCTCTATCCTATTCTATATTCTATCCTATCCTATCCTCTATCCTATACTATCCTCTATCCTATCCTATCCTCTATCCTATCATATCCTCTATCCTATCCTATCCTCTATCCTCTATCCTATCCTATCCTCTATCCTATCCTATCTTCTATCCTATCCTCTCATCTAATCTATCCACTATCGTATCCTATCCTCTATCCTATCCAATCCTATATCCTATCCTCTATCCAATCCAATCCTCTATCCTATCCTATCCTCTATCCTATCCTATCCTCTATCCTATCCTATCCTCTATCCTATCCTATCCTCTATCCTATCCTATCCTCTATAATATCCTATCCTCTATCGTATCCTATCCTCTATCCTATCCTATCCTCTATCCTATCCGATCCTCTATCCTATCATATCCTCTATCCTATCCTATCATCTATCCTATCCTGTCCTCTATCCTATCCTATCCTCTATCCTATCCTATCCTCAATCCTATCCTCTATCCTCTATCCTATCCTATCCTCTATCCTATCCTATCCTCTATCCTATCCTATCCTCTATCCTATCCTATCCTCTATCCTATCCTATCCTCTATCCTATCCTATCCTCTATCCTATCCTATACTCTATCCTATCCTATCCTCTATCCTATACTATCCTCAATCCTATCCTATCCTCTATCCTATCCTATCCTCTATCCTATCCAATCACCTATCCGATCCTCTATCCTATCCTTTCCTCTATCCTATACTATCCTCAATCCTATCCTATCCTCTATCCTATCATATCCTCTATCCTATCCAATCCCCTATCCGATCCTCTATCCTATCCTATCCTCTATCCTATCCTATCCTCTATCCTATCTTATACTCTAACCTATCCTATCGTCTATCGTCTCCTGTCCTCTATCCTATACAATCCCCTATCCTATCCTCAATCCGATCCTATCCTCTATCCTATCCAATCCCCTATCCTATCCTCTATGCTATCCTATCCACTATCCTATACTATCCTCTATCCTATCCTATCCTCTATCCTATACTATCCTCTATCCTATCCTATCCTCTATCCTATCCAATCACCTATCCTATCCTCTATCCTATCCTATCCTCTATCCTATCCTATCCTCTATCCTATACTATCCTCTATCCTATCCTATCCTCTATCCTATCCAATCACCTATCCGATCCTCTATCCTATCCTTTCCTCTATCCTATACTATCCTCTATCCTGTCCTATCCTCTATCCTATCCTATCCTCTATCCTATCCTATCCTCAATCCTATCCTCTATCCTCTATCCTATCCTATCCTCTATCCTATCCTATCCTCTATCCTATCCTATCCTCTATCCTATCCTATCCTCTATCCTATCCTATCCTCTATCCTATCCTATCCTCTATCCTATCCTATCCTCTATCCTATCCAATCCCCTATCCTATCCTCTATCCTATCCTATCCTCTATCGTATCCTATCCTCTATCCTCTATCCTATCCTATCCTCTACTCTATCCTATCCTATCCTCTATGCTATCCTATCCTCTATCCTATACTATCCTCTATCCTATCCTATCCTCTATCCTATCCTATCCTCTATCCTATCCTATCCTCTATCCTATCCTATCCTCTATCCTATCCTATCCTCTATCCTATCTTATACTCTATCCTATACTATCCTCTATCCTATCCCATCCTCTAACCTATCCAATCACCTATCCGATCCTCTATCCTATACTATCCGCTATCCTATCCTCTATTCGATCCTCGCCACTATAATATCGTATCCTCTATCCTATCCTATTCTCAATTCTATTCTATCCTCTATCGTATCCTATCCTCTATCCTATCCAATCCTATGTCGTATACTCTATCGTATCGTATTCTCTATCCTATCCTATCCTCCATCCTATCCGATCCTCTATCTTATCCTATCCTCTATAGTATCCTATCCTCTATCCTATTCTATATTCTATCCTATCCTATCCTCTATCCTATACTATCCTCTATCCTATCCTATCCTCTATCCTATCCTATCCTCTATCCTATCCTATCCTCTATCCTATCCTATCCTCTATCCTATCCTATCTTCTATCCTATCCTCTCATCTAATCTATCCACTATCGTATCCTATCCTCTATCCTATCCGATCCTCTATCCTATCCTATCCTCTATCCTATCCTATCCTCTATCCTATCCTATCCTCTATCCTATCCTATCCTCTATCCTATCCTATCCTCTATCCTATCCTATCCTCTATCCTATCCTATCCTCTATCCTATCCTATACTCTATCCTATCCTATCCTCTATCCTATACTATCCTCAATCCTATCCTATCCTCTATCCTATCCTATCCTCTATCCTATCCAATCACCTATCCGATCCTCTATCCTATCCTTTCCTCTATCCTATACTATCCTCAATCCTATCCTATCCTCTATCCTATCCTATCCTCTATCCTATCCAATCCCCTATCCGATCCTCTATCCTATCATATCCTCTATCCTATCCTATCCTCTATCCTAACCTATCCTCTATCCTATCCTATCCTCTATCCTATCCTATCCAATCCTCTATCCTATCCTATCCTCTATCCTATCTTATCCTCTATCCTATCCTATCCTATCCTCCATCCTATCCGATCCTCTATCTTATCCTATCCTCTATAGTATCATATCCTCTATCCTATTCTATATTCTATCCTATCCTATCCTCCATCCTATACTATCCTCTATCCTATCCTATCCTCTATCCTATCATATCCTCTATCCTATCCTATCCTCTATCCTCTATCCTATCCTATCCTCTATCCTATCCTATCTTCTATCCTATCCTCTCATCTAATCTATCCACTATCGTATCCTATCCTCTATCCTATCCAATCCTATATCCTATCCTCTATCCAATCCAATCCTCTATCCTATCCTATCCTCTATCCTATCCTATCCTCTATCCTATCCTATCCTCTATCCTATCCTATCCTCTATCCTATCCTATCCTCTATAATATCCTATCCTCTATCGTATCCTATCCTCTATCCTATCCTATCCTCTATCCTATCCGATCCTCTATCCTATCATATCCTCTATCCTATCCTATCATCTATCCTATCCTGTCCTCTATCCTATCCTATCCTCTATCCTATCCTATCCTCAATCCTATCCTCTATCCTCTATCCTATCCTATCCTCTATCCTATCCTATCCTCTATCCTATCCTATCCTCTATCCTATCCTATCCTCTATCCTATCCTATCCTCTATCCTATCCTATCCTCTATCCTATCCTATACTCTATCCTATCCTATCCTCTATCCTATACTATCCTCAATCCTATCCTATCCTCTATCCTATCCTATCCTCTATCCTATCCAATCACCTATCCGATCCTCTATCCTATCCTTTCCTCTATCCTATACTATCCTCAATCCTATCCTATCCTCTATCCTATCCTATCCTCTATCCTATCCTATCCTCTATCCTATCCTATCCTCTATCCTATCCTATCCTCTATCCTATCCTATCCTCTATCCTATCCTATACTCTATCCTATCCTATCCTCTATCCTATACTATCCTCAATCCTATCCTATCGTCTATCGTCTCCTGTCCTCTATCCTATACAATCCCCTATCCTATCCTCAATCCGATCCTATCCTCTATCCTATCCAATCCCCTATCCTATCCTCTATGCTATCCTATCCACTATCCTATACTATCCTCTATCCTATCCTATCCTCTATCCTATACTATCCTCTATCCTATCCTATCCTCTATCCTATCCAATCACCTATCCTATCCTCTATCCTATCCTATCCTCTATCCTATCCTATCCTCTATCCTATACTATCCTCTATCCTATCCTATCCTCTATCCTATCCAATCACCTATCCGATCCTCTATCCTATCCTTTCCTCTATCCTATACTATCCTCTATCCTGTCCTATCCTCTATCCTATCCTATCCTCTATCCTATCCTATCCTCAATCCTATCCTCTATCCTCTATCCTATCCTATCCTCTATCCTATCCTATCCTCTATCCTATCCTATCCTCTATCCTATCCTATCCTCTATCCTATCCTATCCTCTATCCTATCCTATCCTCTATCCTATCCTATCCTCTATCCTATCCAATCCCCTATCCTATCCTCTATCCTATCCTATCCTCTATCGTATCCTATCCTCTATCCTCTATCCTATCCTATCCTCTACTCTATCCTATCCTATCCTCTATGCTATCCTATCCTCTATCCTATACTATCCTCTATCCTATCCTATCCTCTATCCTATCCTATCCTCTATCCTATCCTATCCTCTATCCTATCCTATCCTCTATCCTATCCTATCCTCTATCCTATCTTATACTCTATCCTATCCTATCCTCTATCCTATACTATCCTCAATCCTATCCTATCCTCTATCCTATCCTATCCTCTATCCTATACAATCCCCTATCCTATCCTCTATCCGATCCTATCCTCTATCGTATCCTATACTCTATGCTATCCAATCCCCTATCCTATCCTCTATGCTATCCTATCCTCTATCCTATACTATCCTCTATCCTATCCCATCCTCTATCCTATCCAATCACCTATCCGATCCTCTATCCTATACTATCCGCTATCCTATCCTCTATTCGATCCTCGCCTCTATAATATCGTATCCTCTATCCTATCCTATTCTCAATTCTATTCTATCCTCTATCGTATCCTATCCTCTATCCTATCCAATCCTATGTCGTATACTCTATCGTATCGTATTCTCTATCCTATCCTATCCTCCATCCTATCCGATCCTCTATCTTATCCTATCCTCTATAGTATCCTATCCTCTATCCTATTCTATATTCTATCCTATCCTATCCTCTATCCTATACTATCCTCTATCCTATCCTATCCTCTATCCTATCCTATCCTCTATCCTATCCTATCCTCTATCCTATCCTATCCTCTATCCTATCCTATCTTCTATCCTATCCTCTCATCTAATCTATCCACTATCGTATCCTATCCTCTATCCTATCCAATCCTATATCCTATCCTCTATCCAATCCAATCCTCTATCCTATCCTATCCTCTATCCTATCCTATCCTCTATCCTATCCAATCCCCTATCCTATCCTCTATCCTATTCTATATTCTATCCTATCCTATCCTCTATCCTATACTATCCTCTATCCTATCCCATCCTCTATCCTATCCAATCACCTATCCGATCCTCTATCCTATACTATCCGCTATCCTATCCTCTATTCGATCCTCGCCTCTATAATATCGTATCCTCTATCCTATCCTATTCTCAATTCTATTCTATCCTCTATCGTATCCTATCCTCTATCCTATCCAATCCTATGTCGTATACTCTATCGTATCGTATTCTCTATCCTATCCTATCCTCCATCCTATCCGATCCTCTATCTTATCCTATCCTCTATAGTATCCTATCCTCTATCCTATTCTATATTCTATCCTATCCTATCCTCTATCCTATACTATCCTCTATCCTATCCTATCCTCTATCCTATCCTATCCTCTATCCTATCCTATCCTCTATCCTATCCTATCCTCTATCCTATCCTATCTTCTATCCTATCCTCTCATCTAATCTATCCACTATCGTATCCTATCCTCTATCCTATCCAATCCTATATCCTATCCTCTATCCAATCCAATCCTCTATCCTATCCTATCCTCTATCCTATCCTATCCTCTATCCTATCCTATCCTCTATCCTATACTATCCTCTATCCTATCCTATCCTCTATCCTATCCTATCCTCTATCCTATCCTATCCTCTATCCTATCCTATCCTCTATCCTATCCAATCCCCTATCCTATCCTCTATCCTATCCTATCCTCTATCGTATCCTATCCTCTATCCTCTATCCTATCCTATCCTCTACTCTATCCTATCCTATCCTCTATGCTATCCTATCCTCTATCCTATACTATCCTCTATCCTATCCTATCCTCCATCCTATCCTATCCTCTATCCTATCCTATCCTCTATCCTATCCTATCCTCTATCCTATCCTATCCTCTATCCTATCTTATACTCTATCCTATACTATCCTCTATCCTATCCCATCCTCTAACCTATCCAATCACCTATCCGATCCTCTATCCTATACTATCCGCTATCCTATCCTCTATTCGATCCTCGCCACTATAATATCGTATCCTCTATCCTATCCTATTCTCAATTCTATTCTATCCTCTATCGTATCCTATCCTCTATCCTATCCAATCCTATGTCGTATACTCTATCGTATCGTATTCTCTATCCTATCCTATCCTCCATCCTATCCGATCCTCTATCTTATCCTATCCTCTATAGTATCCTATCCTCTATCCTATTCTATATTCTATCCTATCCTATCCTCTATCCTATACTATCCTCTATCCTATCCTATCCTCTATCCTATCCTATCCTCTATCCTATCCTATCCTCTATCCTATCCTATCCTCTATCCTATCCTATCTTCTATCCTATCCTCTCATCTAATCTATCCACTATCGTATCCTATCCTCTATCCTATCCGATCCTCTATCCTATCCTATCCTCTATCCTATCCTATCCTCTATCCTATCCTATCCTCTATCCTATCCTATCCTCTATCCTATCCTATCCTCTATCCTATCCTATCCTCTATCCTATCCTATCCTCTATCCTATCCTATACTCTATCCTATCCTATCCTCTATCCTATACTATCCTCAATCCTATCCTATCCTCTATCCTATCCTATCCTCTATCCTATCCAATCACCTATCCGATCCTCTATCCTATCCTTTCCTCTATCCTATACTATCCTCAATCCTATCCTATCCTCTATCCTATCCTATCCTCTATCCTATCCAATCCCCTATCCGATCCTCTATCCTATCATATCCTCTATCCTATCCTATCCTCTATCCTAACCTATCCTCTATCCTATCCTATCCTCTATCCTATCCTATCCAATCCTCTATCCTATCCTATCCTCTATCCTATCTTATCCTCTATCCTATCCTATCCTATCCTCCATCCTATCCGATCCTCTATCTTATCCTATCCTCTATAGTATCATATCCTCTATCCTATTCTATATTCTATCCTATCCTATCCTCCATCCTATACTATCCTCTATCCTATCCTATCCTCTATCCTATCATATCCTCTATCCTATCCTATCCTCTATCCTCTATCCTATCCTATCCTCTATCCTATCCTATCTTCTATCCTATCCTCTCATCTAATCTATCCACTATCGTATCCTATCCTCTATCCTATCCAATCCTATATCCTATCCTCTATCCAATCCAATCCTCTATCCTATCCTATCCTCTATCCTATCCTATCCTCTATCCTATCCTATCCTCTATCCTATCCTATCCTCTATCCTATCCTATCCTCTATAATATCCTATCCTCTATCGTATCCTATCCTCTATCCTATCCTATCCTCTATCCTATCCGATCCTCTATCCTATCATATCCTCTATCCTATCCTATCATCTATCCTATCCTGTCCTCTATCCTATCCTATCCTCTATCCTATCCTATCCTCAATCCTATCCTCTATCCTCTATCCTATCCTATCCTCTATCCTATCCTATCCTCTATCCTATCCTATCCTCTATCCTATCCTATCCTCTATCCTATCCTATCCTCTATCCTATCCTATCCTCTATCCTATCCTATACTCTATCCTATCCTATCCTCTATCCTATACTATCCTCAATCCTATCCTATCCTCTATCCTATCCTATCCTCTATCCTATCCAATCACCTATCCGATCCTCTATCCTATCCTTTCCTCTATCCTATACTATCCTCAATCCTATCCTATCCTCTATCCTATCCTATCCTCTATCCTATCCTATCCTCTATCCTATCCTATCCTCTATCCTATCCTATCCTCTATCCTATCCTATCCTCTATCCTATCCTATACTCTATCCTATCCTATCCTCTATCCTATACTATCCTCAATCCTATCCTATCGTCTATCGTCTCCTGTCCTCTATCCTATACAATCCCCTATCCTATCCTCAATCCGATCCTATCCTCTATCCTATCCAATCCCCTATCCTATCCTCTATGCTATCCTATCCACTATCCTATACTATCCTCTATCCTATCCTATCCTCTATCCTATACTATCCTCTATCCTATCCTATCCTCTATCCTATCCAATCACCTATCCTATCCTCTATCCTATCCTATCCTCTATCCTATCCTATCCTCTATCCTATACTATCCTCTATCCTATCCTATCCTCTATCCTATCCAATCACCTATCCGATCCTCTATCCTATCCTTTCCTCTATCCTATACTATCCTCTATCCTGTCCTATCCTCTATCCTATCCTATCCTCTATCCTATCCTATCCTCAATCCTATCCTCTATCCTCTATCCTATCCTATCCTCTATCCTATCCTATCCTCTATCCTATCCTATCCTCTATCCT
Organism: Halictus rubicundus; assembly: GCF_050948215.1. Classification (NCBI taxonomy): domain Eukaryota; kingdom Metazoa; phylum Arthropoda; class Insecta; order Hymenoptera; family Halictidae; genus Halictus; species Halictus rubicundus. The sequence continues at coordinate 123,528 of NW_027488982.1, read as the reverse complement.
ATCCTATCCTCTATCCTATCCTATCCTCTATCCTATCCTATCCTCTATCCTATCCTATCCTCTATCCTATCCAATCCCCTATCCTATCCTCTATCCTATCCTATCCTCTATCGTATCCTATCCTCTATCCTCTATCCTATCCTATCCTCTACTCTATCCTATCCTATCCTCTATGCTATCCTATCCTCTATCCTATACTATCCTCTATCCTATCCTATCCTCTATCCTATCCTATCCTCTATCCTATCCTATCCTCTATCCTATCCTATCCTCTATCCTATCCTATCCTCTATCCTATCTTATACTCTATCCTATCCTATCCTCTATCCTATACTATCCTCAATCCTATCCTATCCTCTATCCTATCCTATCCTCTATCCTATACAATCCCCTATCCTATCCTCTATCCGATCCTATCCTCTATCGTATCCTATACTCTATGCTATCCAATCCCCTATCCTATCCTCTATGCTATCCTATCCTCTATCCTATACTATCCTCTATCCTATCCCATCCTCTATCCTATCCAATCACCTATCCGATCCTCTATCCTATACTATCCGCTATCCTATCCTCTATTCGATCCTCGCCTCTATAATATCGTATCCTCTATCCTATCCTATTCTCAATTCTATTCTATCCTCTATCGTATCCTATCCTCTATCCTATCCAATCCTATGTCGTATACTCTATCGTATCGTATTCTCTATCCTATCCTATCCTCCATCCTATCCGATCCTCTATCTTATCCTATCCTCTATAGTATCCTATCCTCTATCCTATTCTATATTCTATCCTATCCTATCCTCTATCCTATACTATCCTCTATCCTATCCTATCCTCTATCCTATCCTATCCTCTATCCTATCCTATCCTCTATCCTATCCTATCCTCTATCCTATCCTATCTTCTATCCTATCCTCTCATCTAATCTATCCACTATCGTATCCTATCCTCTATCCTATCCAATCCTATATCCTATCCTCTATCCAATCCAATCCTCTATCCTATCCTATCCTCTATCCTATCCTATCCTCTATCCTATCCAATCCCCTATCCTATCCTCTATCCTATCCTATCCTCTATCGTATCCTATCCTCTATCCTCTATCCTATCCTATCCTCTATCCTATCCTATCCTCTATCCTATCCTATCCTCTATAATATCCTGTCCTCTATCGTATCCTATCCTCTATCCTATCCTATCCTCTATCCTATCCGATCCTCTATCCTATCATATCCTCTATCCTATCCTATCCTCTATCCTATCCTGTCCTCTATCCTATCCGATCCTCTATCCTATCATATCCTCTATCCTATCCTATCCTCTATCCTATCCTATCCTCTATCCTATACTATCCTCTATCTTATCCTATCCTCTATCCTATACAATCACCTATCCGATCCTCTATCCTATCCTTTCCTCTATCCTATACTATCCTCTATCCTATCCTATCCTCTATCCTATCCTATCCTCTATCCTATCCTATCCTCAATCCTATCCTCTATCCTCTATCCTATCCTATCCTCTATCCTATCCTATGCTCTATCCTATCCTATCCTCTATCCTATCCTATCCTCTATCCTATCCTATCCTCTATCCTATCTTATACTCTATCCTATCCTATCCTCTATCCTATACTATCCTCAATCCTATCCTATCCTCTATCCTATCCTATCCTCTATCCTATACAATCCCCTATCCTATCCTCTATCCGATCCCATCCTCTATCGTATCCTATACTCTATGCTATCCAATCCCCTATCCTATCCTCTATGCTATCCTATCCTCTATCCTATACTATCCTCTATCCTATCCCATCCTCTATCCTATCCAATCCCCTATCCGATCCTCTATCCTATCCTATCCTCTATCCTATCCTATCCTCTATCCTATCTTATACTCTATCCTATCCTATCCTCTATCCTATACTATCCTCAATCCTATCCTATCCTCTATCCTATCCTATCCTCTATCCTATACAATCCCCTATCCTATCCTCTATCCGATCCTATCCTCTATAGTATCCTATCCTCTATCCTATTCTATATTCTATCCTATCCTATCCTCTATCCTATACTATCCTCTATCCTATCCTATCTTCTATCCTATCCTCTCATCTAATCTATCCACTATCGTATCCTATCCTCTATCCTATCCAATCCTATATCCTATCCTCTATCCAATCCAATCCTCTATCCTATCCTATCCTCTATCCTATCCAATCCTATATCCTATCCTCTATCCAATCCAATCCTCTATCCTATCCTATCCTCTATCCTATCCTATCCTCTATCCTATCCAATCCCCTATCCTATCCTCTATCCTATCCTATCCTCTATCGTATCCTATCCTCTATCCTCTATCCTATCCTATCCTCTATCCTATCCTATCCTCTATCCTATCCTATCCTCTATGCTATCCTATCCTCTATCCTATACTATCCTCTATCCTATCCTATCCTCTATCCTATCCTATCCTCTATCCTATCCTATCCTCTATCCTATCCTATCCTCTATCCTATCTTATACTCTATCCTATCCTATCCTCTATCCTATACTATCCTCAATCCTATCCTATCCTCTATCCTATCCTATCCTCTATCCTATACAATCCCCTATCCTATCCTCTATCCGATCCTATCCTCTATCGTATCCTATACTCTATGCTATCCAATCCCCTATCCTATCCTCTATGCTATCCTATCCTCTATCCTATACTATCCTCTATCCTATCCCATCCTCTATCCTATCCAATCACCTATCCGATCCTCTATCCTATACTATCCGCTATCCTATCCTCTATTCGATCCTCGCCACTATAATATCGTATCCTCTATCCTATCCTATTCTCAATTCTATTCTATCCTCTATCGTATCCTATCCTCTATCCTATCCAATCCTATGTCGTATACTCTATCGTATCGTATTCTCTATCCTATCCTATCCTCCATCCTATCCGATCCTCTATCTTATCCTATCCTCTATAGTATCCTATCCTCTATCCTATTCTATATTCTATCCTATCCTATCCTCTATCCTATACTATCCTCTATCCTATCCTATCCTCTATCCTATCCTATCCTCTATCCTATCCTATCCTCTATCCTATCCTATCCTCTATCCTATCCTATCCTCTATCCTATCCTATCCTCTATCCTATCCTATCCTCTATCCTATCCTATCCTCTATCCTATCCTATCCTCTATCCTATCCTATACTCTATCCTATCCTATCCTCTATCCTATACTATCCTCAATCCTATCCTATCCTCTATCCTATCCTATCCTCTATCCTATCCAATCACCTATCCGATCCTCTATCCTATCCTTTCCTCTATCCTATACTATCCTCAATCCTATCCTATCCTCTATCCTATCCTATCCTCTATCCTATCCAATCCCCTATCCGATCCTCTATCCTATCATATCCTCTATCCTATCCTATCCTCTATCCTAACCTATCCTCTATCCTATCCTATCCTCTATCCTATCCTATCCAATCCTCTATCCTATCCTATCCTCTATCCTATCTTATCCTCTATCCTATCCTATCCTATCCTCCATCCTATCCGATCCTCTATCTTATCCTATCCTCTATAGTATCCTATCCTCTATCCTATTCTATATTCTATCCTATCCTATCCTCTATCCTATACTATCCTCTATCCTATCCTATCCTCTATCCTATCCTATCCTCTATCCTATCCTATCCTCTATCCTCTATCCTATCCTATCCTCTATCCTATCCTATCTTCTATCCTATCCTCTCATCTAATCTATCCACTATCGTATCCTATCCTCTATCCTATCCAATCCTATATCCTATCCAATCCTCTATCCAATCCAATCCTCTATCCTATCCTATCCTCTATCCTATCCTATCCTCTATCCTATCCTATCCTCTATCCTATCCTATCCTCTATCCTATCCTATCCTCTATAATATCCTATCCTCTATCGTATCCTATCCTCTATCCTATCCTATCCTCTATCCTATCCGATCCTCTATCCTATCATATCCTCTATCCTATCCTATCATCTATCCTATCCTGTCCTCTATCCTATCCTATCCTCTATCCTATCCTATCCTCAATCCTATCCTCTATCCTCTATCCTATCCAATCCTATATCCTATCCAATCCTATATCCTATCCTCTATCCTATCCTATCCTCTATCGTCTCCTGTCCTCTATCCTATACAATCCACTATCCTATCCTCTATCCTATCTTATACTCTAACCTATCCTATCGTCTATCGTCTCCTGTCCTCTATCCTATACAATCCCCTATCCTATCCTCAATCCGATCCTATCCTCTATCGTATCCTATACTCTATCCTATCCAATCCCCTATCCTATCCTCTATGCTATCCTATCCACTATCCTATACTATCCTCTATCCTATCCTATCCTCTATCTTATACTATCCTCTATCCTATCCTATCCTCTATCCTATCCAATCACCTATCCTATCCTCTATCCTATCCTATCCTCTACCCTATCCTATCCTCTATCCTATCCTATCCTCTATCCTATCCTATCCTCTATCCTATCCTATCCTCTATCCTATCCTATCCTCTATCCTATCCTATCCTGTATAATATCCTATCCTCTATCGTATCCTATCCTCTATCCTATCCTATACTCTATCCTATACAATCCACTATCCTATCCTCTATCCTATCCTCTATCCTATCCTATCCTCTATCCTATCCTATCTTCTATCCTATCCTATCATCTATCCTATCCACTATCGTATCCTATCCTCTATCCTATCCAATCCTATATCCTATCCAATCCTATATCCTATCCTCTATCCTATCCTATCCACTATCCTATCCTATCCTCTATCCTATCCTATCCTCTATCCTATCCTATCCTCTATCCTATCCTATCCTCTATCCTATCCTATCCTATCCTCTATCCTATCCTATCCTCTATACTATCCTATCCTCTATAATATCCTAACCTCTATCGTATTCTATCCTCTATCCTATACTATCCTCTATCCTATCCGATCCTCTATCCTATCATATCCTCTATCCTATCCTATCCTCTATCCTATCCTATCCTCTATCCTATCCTATCCTCTATCCTATCATATCCTCTATCCTATCCTATCCTCTATCCTATCCTATCCTCTATCCTATCCTATCCTCTATCCTATCCTATCCTCTATCCTATCCTATCCTCAATACTATCCTATCCTCTATCCTATCCTATCCTCTATCCTATCCAATCCCCTATCCTATCCTCTATCCTATCCTCTATCCGATCCTATCCTCTATCCTATCCTATCCTCTATAATATCGTATCCTCTATCCTATCCTATCCTATACTCTATCCTATCCAATCCCCTATCCTATCCTCCATCCTATCCTATCCTCTATCGTATCCTATCCTCTATCCTATCCAATCCCCTATCCTATCCTCTATCCTATCCTATTCTTTATCCTATGCTCTATCCTATCCAATACCCTATCGTTTCCTCTATCCTATCCTATCCTCTATCCTATCCAATCACCTATCCGATCCTCTATCCTATCCTTTCCTCTATCCTATCCTATCCTCTATCCTATCCAATCCCCTATCCTATCCTCTATCCTATCCTATCCTCTATCGTATCCTATCATATCCTCTATCCTATCCTATCCTCTATCCTATCCTATCCTCTATCCTATCCTATCCTCTATCCTATCCTATCCTCTATCCTATCCTATCCTCAATCCTATCCTATCCTCTATCCTATTCTATCCTCTATCCTATCCTATCCTCCATCCTATCCTATCCTCTATCCTATCCTATCCTCTATCCTATCCTATCCTCTATCCTATTCTATATTCTATCCTATTCTACATTCTATGCCATCCTATCCGATCCTCTACCTTTTCCTATCCTCATTCCTATCCTATCCTCTATCCTATCCTATCCTGTATCCTATCCAATCCCCTATCCTATCCGCTATCCTATCCTAACCTCTATCCTATCCTTTCCTCTATCCTATCCAATCCCCTATCCTATCCTCTATCCGATCCTATCCTCTATCCTATCCTATCCTCTATAATATCGTATCCTCTATCCTATCCTATCCTATACTCTTTCCTATCCAATCCCCTATCCTATCCTCTATCCTATCCTATCCCCTATCGTATCCTATCCTCTATCCTATCCAATCCCGTATGCTATCCAATCCCCTATCCTATCCTCTATCCTATCCTATCCTCTATCGTATCCTATCCTCTATCCTCTATCCTATCCTATCCTCTATCCTATCCTATCCTCTATCCTATCCTATCCTCTATGCTATTCTATCCTCTATCCTATACTATCCTCTATCCTATCCTATTCTCTATCCTATCCTATCCTCAATCCTATCCTATCCTCTATCCTATTCTATCCTCTATCCTATCCTATCCTCCATCCTATCCTATCCTCTATCCTATCCTATCCTCTATCCTATCCTATCCTCTATCCTATTCTATATTCTATCCTATTCTACATTCTATGCCATCCTATCCGATCCTCTACCTTTTCCTATCCTCATTCCTATCCTATCCTCTATCCTATCCTATCCTGTATCCTATCCAATCCCCTATCCTATCCGCTATCCTATCCTAACCTCTATCCTATCCTTTCCTCTATCCTATCCAATCCCCTATCCTATCCTCTATCCGATCCTATCCTCTATCCTATCCTATCCTCTATAATATCGTATCCTCTATCCTATCCTATCCTATACTCTTTCCTATCCAATCCCCTATCCTATCCTCTATCCTATCCTATCCCCTATCGTATCCTATCCTCTATCCTATCCAATCCCGTATGCTATCCAATCCCCTATCCTATCCTCTATCCTATCCTATCCTCTATCGTATCCTATCCTCTATCCTCTATCCTATCCTATCCTCTATCCTATCCTATCCTCTATCCTATCCTATCCTCTATGCTATTCTATCCTCTATCCTATACTATCCTCTATCCTATCCTATTCTCTATCCTATCCTATCCTCTATCCTATCCTATCCTCTATCCTATCCTATCCTCTATCCTATCTTATCCTCTATCCTATCCTATCCTCTATCCTATACTATCCTCAATCCTATCCTATCCTCTATCCTTTCCTATCCTCTATCCTATCCAATCCCCTATCCGATCCTCTATCCTATCATATCCTCTATCCTATCCTAGTCTCTATCCTATCCTATCCTCTATCCTATCCTATCCTCTATCCTATCCTATCCTCTATCCTATCTTATCCTCTATCCTATCCTATCCTCTATAATATCCTATCCTCTATCCTATCCTATCCTCAATCCTATCCTATCCTCTATCCTATTCTATCCTCTATCCTATCCTATCCTCCATCCTATCCTATCCTCTATAATATCCTATCCTCTATCCTATCCTATCCTCTATCCTATTCTATATTCTATCCTATTCTATATTCTATGCCATCCTATCCGATCCTCTATCTTTTCCTATCCTCATTCCTATCCTATCCTCTATCCTATCCTATCCTGTATCCTATCCAATCCCCTATCCTATCCGCTATCCTATCCTAACCTCTATCCTATCCTTTCCTCTATCCTATCCAATCCCCTATCCTATCCTCTATCCGATCCTATCCTCTATCCTATCCTATCCTCTATAATATCGTATCCTCTATCCTATCCTATCCTATACTCTTTCCTATCCAATCCCCTATCCTATCCTCTATCCTATCCTATCCTCTATCGTATCCTATCCTCTATCCTATCCAATCCCGTATGCTATCCAATCCCCTATCCTATCCTCTATCCTATCCTATTCTTTATCCTATGCTCTATCCTATCCAATACCCTATCGTTTCCTCTATCCTATCCTATCCTCTATAATATCGTATCCTCTATCCAATCCTATACTCTATCCTATCCTATCCTATCCTCTATCCTATAATATCCTCTATCCTATCCAATCCTATATCCTATCCTCTATCCTATCCTATCCTCTATCCTATCCGTTCCTCTATCCTATCCAATCCCCTATCCTATCCTCTATCCTATCCTATCCTCTATCCTATCCTATCCTCTATCGTCTCCTGTCCTCTATCCTATACAATCCCCTATACTATCCTCTATCCGATCCTATCCTCTATCGTATCCTATACTCTATCCTATCCAGTCCCCTATCCTATCCTCTATGCTATCCTATCCACTATCCTATACTATCCTCTATCCTATCCTATCCTCTATCCTATACTATCCTCTATCCTATCCTATCCTCTATCCTATCCAATCACCTATCCTATCCTCTATCCTATCCTATCCTCTACCCTATCCTATCCTCTATCCTATCCTATCCTCTATCCTATCCTATCCTATCCTCTATCCTATCCTATCCTCTATCCTATCCTATCCTCTATCCTATCCTATCCTCTATAATATCCTATCCTCTATCGTATCCTATCCTCTATCCTATCCTATCCTCTATCCTATACAAGCCACTACCCTATCCTCTATCCTATCCTCTATCCTATCCTATCCTCTATCCTATCCTATCTTCTATCCTATCCTATCATCTATCCTATCCACTATCGTATCCTATCCCTATCCTATCCAATCCTATATCCTATCCAATCCTATATCCTATCCTCTATCCTATCCTATCCACTATCCTATCCTATCCTCTATCCTATCCTATCCTCTATCCTATCCTATCCTCTATCCTATCTTATACTCTAACCTATCCTATCGTCTATCGTCTCCTGTCCTCTATCCTATACAATCCCCTATCCTATCCTCAATCCGATCCTATCCTCTATCGTATCCTATACTCTATCCTATCCAATCCCCTATGCTATCCTCTATGCTATCCTATCCACTATCCTATACTATCCTCTATCCTATCCTATCCTCTATCTTATACTATCCTCTATCCTATCCTATCCTCTATCCTATCCAATCACCTATCCTATCCTCTATCCTATCCTATCCTCTACCCTATCCTATCCTCTATCCTATCCTATCCTCTATCCTATCCTATCCTCTATCCTATCCTATCCTCTATCCTATCCTATCCTCTATCCTATCCTATCCTCTATCCTATCCTATCCTCTATAATATCCTATCCTCTATCGTATCCTATCCTCTATCCTATCCTATCCTCTATCCTATACAATCCACTATCCTATCCTCTATCCTATCCTCTATCCTATCCTATCCTCTATCCTATCCTATCTTCTATCCTATCCTATCATCTATACTATCCACTATCGTATCCTATCCTCTATCCTATCCAATCCTATATCCTATCCAATCCTATATCCTATCCTCTATCCTATCCTATCCACTATCCTATCCTATCCTCTATCCTATCCTATCCTCTATCCTATCCTATCCTCTATCCTATCCTATCCTCTATCCTATCCTATCCCATCCTCTATCCTATCCTATCCTCTATCCTATCCTATCCTCTATAATATCCTATCCTCTATCGTATTCTATCCTCTATCCTATCCTATCCTCTATCCTATCCGATCCTCTATCCTATCATATCCTCTATCCTATCCTATCCTCTATCCTATCCTATCCTCTATCCTATCCTATCCTATCCTCTATCCTATCATATCCTCTATCCTATCCTATCCTCTATCCTATCCTATCCTCTATCCTATAATATCCTCTATCCTATCCAATCCTATATCCTATCCTCTATCCTATCCTATCCTCTATCCTATCTTATACTCTAACCTATCCTATCCTCTATCGTCTCCTGTCCTCTATCCTATACAATCCCCTATCCTATCCTCTATCCGATCCTATCCTCTATCGTATCCTATACTCTATCCTATCCAATCCCCTATCCTATCCTCTATGCTATCCTATCCACTATCCTATACTATCCTCTATCCTATACTATCCTCAATCCTATCCTATCCTCTATCCTATCCTATCCTCTATCCTATCCAATCACCTATCCGATCCTCTATCCTATCCTTTCCTCTATCCTATACTATCCTCTATCCTATCATATCCTCTATCCTATCCTATCCTCTATCCTATCCTATCCTCTATCCTATCCTATCCTATCCTCTATCCTATCATATCCTCTATCCTATCCTATCCTCTATCCTATCCTATCCTCTATCCTATAATATCCTCTATCCTATCCAATCCTATATCCTATCCTCTATCCTATCCTATCCTCTATCCTATCCTTTCCTCTATCCTATCCAATCCCCTATCCTATCCTCTATCCTATCCTATCCTCTATCCTATCCTATCCTCTATCCTATCCTATCCTCTATCCTATCCTATCCTATCCTCTATCCTATCCTATCCTCTATCCTATCCTATCCTCTATCCTATCCTATCCTCTATAATATCCTATCCTCTATCGTATCCTATCCTCTATCCTATCCTATCCTCTATCCTATACAAGCCACTACCCTATCCTCTATCCTATCCTCTATCCTATCCTATCCTCTATCCTATCCTATCTTCTATCCTATCCTATCATCTATCCTATCCACTATCGTATCCTATCCCTATCCTATCCAATCCTATATCCTATCCAATCCTATATCCTATCCTCTATCCTATCCTATCCACTATCCTATCCTATCCTCTATCCTATCCTATCCTCTATCCTATCCTATCCTCTATCCTATCTTATACTCTAACCTATCCTATCGTCTATCGTCTCCTGTCCTCTATCCTATACAATCCCCTATCCTATCCTCAATCCGATCCTATCCTCTATCGTATCCTATACTCTATCCTATCCAATCCCCTATGCTATCCTCTATGCTATCCTATCCACTATCCTATACTATCCTCTATCCTATCCTATCCTCTATCTTATACTATCCTCTATCCTATCCTATCCTCTATCCTATCCAATCACCTATCCTATCCTCTATCCTATCCTATCCTCTACCCTATCCTATCCTCTATCCTATCCTATCCTCTATCCTATCCTATCCTCTATCCTATCCTATCCTCTATCCTATCCTATCCTCTATCCTATCCTATCCTCTATCCTATCCTATCCTCTATAATATCCTATCCTCTATCGTATCCTATCCTCTATCCTATCCTATCCTCTATCCTATACAATCCACTATCCTATCCTCTATCCTATCCTCTATCCTATCCTATCCTCTATCCTATCCTATCTTCTATCCTATCCTATCATCTATACTATCCACTATCGTATCCTATCCTCTATCCTATCCAATCCTATATCCTATCCAATCCTATATCCTATCCTCTATCCTATCCTATCCACTATCCTATCCTATCCTCTATCCTATCCTATCCTCTATCCTATCCTATCCTCTATCCTATCCTATCCTCTATCCTATCCTATCCCATCCTCTATCCTATCCTATCCTCTATCCTATCCTATCCTCTATAATATCCTATCCTCTATCGTATTCTATCCTCTATCCTATCCTATCCTCTATCCTATCCGATCCTCTATCCTATCATATCCTCTATCCTATCCTATCCTCTATCCTATCCTATCCTCTATCCTATCCTATCCTATCCTCTATCCTATCATATCCTCTATCCTATCCTATCCTCTATCCTATCCTATCCTCTATCCTATAATATCCTCTATCCTATCCAATCCTATATCCTATCCTCTATCCTATCCTATCCTCTATCCTATCCTTTCCTCTATCCTATCCAATCCCCTATCCTATCCTCTATCCTATCCTATCCTCTATCCTATCCTATCCTCTATCCTATCCTATCCTCTATCCTATCCTATCCTCTATCCTATCCTATCCTCTATCCTATCTTATACTCTAACCTATCCTATCCTCTATCGTCTCCTGTCCTCTATCCTATACAATCCCCTATCCTATCCTCTATCCGATCCTATCCTCTATCGTATCCTATACTCTATCCTATCCAATCCCCTATCCTATCCTCTATGCTATCCTATCCACTATCCTATACTATCCTCTATCCTATACTATCCTCAATCCTATCCTATCCTCTATCCTATCCTATCCTCTATCCTATCCAATCACCTATCCGATCCTCTATCCTATCCTTTCCTCTATCCTATACTATCCTCTATCCTATCATATCCTCTATCCTATCCTATCCTCTATCCTATCCTATCCTCTATCCTATCCTATCCTATCCTCTATCCTATCATATCCTCTATCCTATCCTATCCTCTATCCTATCCTATCCTCTATCCTATAATATCCTCTATCCTATCCAATCCTATATCCTATCCTCTATCCTATCCTATCCTCTATCCTATCCTTTCCTCTATCCTATCCAATCCCCTATCCTATCCTCTATCCTATCCTATCCTCTATCCTATCCTATCCTCTATCCTATCCTATCCTATCCTCTATCCTATCCTATCCTCTATCCTATCCTATCCTCTATCCTATCCTATCCTCTATCCTATCCTATCCTCTATCCTATCTTATACTCTAACCTATCCTATCCTCTATCGTCTCGTGTCCTCTATCCTATACAATCCCCTATCCTATCCTCTATCCGATCCTATCCTCTATCGTATCCTATACTCTATCCTATCCAATCCCCTATCCTATCCTCTATGCTATCCTATCCACTATCCTATACTATCCTCTATCCTATCCTATCCTCTATCCTATACTATCCTCTAACCTATCCTATCCTCTATCCTATCCAATCACCTATCCTATCCTCTATCCTATCCTATCCTCTACCCTATCCTATCCTCTATCCTATCCTATCCTATCCTCTATCCTATCCTATCCTCTATCCTATCCTATCCTCTATCCCATCCTATCCTCTATAATATCCTATCCTCTATCGTATCCTATCCTCTATCCTATCCTATCCTCTATCCTATAAATCCACTATCCTATCCTCTATCCTATCCTCTATCCTATCCTATCCTCTATCCTATCCTATCTTCTATCCTATCCTATCATCTATCCTATCCACTATCGTATCCTATCCTCTATCCTATCCAATCCTATATCCTATCCAATCCTATATCCTATCCTCTATCCTATCCTATCCACTATCCTATCCTATCCTCTATCCTATCCTATCCTCTATCCTATCCTATCCTCTATCCTATCCTATCCTCTATCCTATCCTATCCAATCACCTATCCGATCCTTTATCCTATACTATCCGCTATCCTATCCTCTATTCGATCCTCGCCTCTATAATATCGTATCCTCTATCCTATCCTATTCTCAATTCTATTCTATCCTCTATCGTATCATATCCTCTATCCTATCCAATCCTATGTCGTATACTCTATCGTATCGTATTCTCTATCCTATCCTATCCTCCATCCTATCCGATCCTCTATCTTATCCTATCCTCTATAGTATCCTATCCTCTATCCTATTCTATATTCTATCCTATCCTATCCTCTATCCTATACTATCCTCTATCCTATCCTATCTTCTATCCTATCCTCTCATCTAATCTATCCACTATCGTATCCTATCCTCTATCCTATCCAATCCTATATCCTATCCTCTATCCAATCCAATCCTCTATCCTATCCTATCCTCTATCCTATCCAATCCTATATCCTATCCTCTATCCAATCCAATCCTCTATCCTATCCTATCCTCTATCCTATCCTATCCTCTATCCTATCCAATCCCCTATCCTATCCTCTATCCTATCCTATCCTCTATCGTATCCTATCCTCTATCCTCTATCCTATCCTATCCTCTATCCTATCCTATCCTCTATCCTATCCTATCCTCTATGCTATCCTATCCTCTATCCTATACTATCCTCTATCCTATCCTATCCTCTATCCTATCCTATCCTCTATCCTATCCTATCCTCTATCCTATCCTATCCTCTATCCTATCTTATACTCTATCCTATCCTATCCTCTATCCTATACTATCCTCAATCCTATCCTATCCTCTATCCTATCCTATCCTCTATCCTATACAATCCCCTATCCTATCCTCTATCCGATCCTATCCTCTATCGTATCCTATACTCTATGCTATCCAATCCCCTATCCTATCCTCTATGCTATCCTATCCTCTATCCTATACTATCCTCTATCCTATCCCATCCTCTATCCTATCCAATCACCTATCCGATCCTCTATCCTATACTATCCGCTATCCTATCCTCTATTCGATCCTCGCCACTATAATATCGTATCCTCTATCCTATCCTATTCTCAATTCTATTCTATCCTCTATCGTATCCTATCCTCTATCCTATCCAATCCTATGTCGTATACTCTATCGTATCGTATTCTCTATCCTATCCTATCCTCCATCCTATCCGATCCTCTATCTTATCCTATCCTCTATAGTATCCTATCCTCTATCCTATTCTATATTCTATCCTATCCTATCCTCTATCCTATACTATCCTCTATCCTATCCTATCCTCTATCCTATCCTATCCTCTATCCTATCCTATCCTCTATCCTATCCTATCCTCTATCCTATCCTATCCTCTATCCTATCCTATCCTCTATCCTATCCTATCCTCTATCCTATCCTATCCTCTATCCTATCCTATCCTCTATCCTATCCTATCCTCTATCCTATCCTATACTCTATCCTATCCTATCCTCTATCCTATACTATCCTCAATCCTATCCTATCCTCTATCCTATCCTATCCTCTATCCTATCCAATCACCTATCCGATCCTCTATCCTATCCTTTCCTCTATCCTATACTATCCTCAATCCTATCCTATCCTCTATCCTATCCTATCCTCTATCCTATCCAATCCCCTATCCGATCCTCTATCCTATCATATCCTCTATCCTATCCTATCCTCTATCCTAACCTATCCTCTATCCTATCCTATCCTCTATCCTATCCTATCCAATCCTCTATCCTATCCTATCCTCTATCCTATCTTATCCTCTATCCTATCCTATCCTATCCTCCATCCTATCCGATCCTCTATCTTATCCTATCCTCTATAGTATCCTATCCTCTATCCTATTCTATATTCTATCCTATCCTATCCTCTATCCTATACTATCCTCTATCCTATCCTATCCTCTATCCTATCCTATCCTCTATCCTATCCTATCCTCTATCCTCTATCCTATCCTATCCTCTATCCTATCCTATCTTCTATCCTATCCTCTCATCTAATCTATCCACTATCGTATCCTATCCTCTATCCTATCCAATCCTATATCCTATCCAATCCTCTATCCAATCCAATCCTCTATCCTATCCTATCCTCTATCCTATCCTATCCTCTATCCTATCCTATCCTCTATCCTATCCTATCCTCTATCCTATCCTATCCTCTATAATATCCTATCCTCTATCGTATCCTATCCTCTATCCTATCCTATCCTCTATCCTATCCGATCCTCTATCCTATCATATCCTCTATCCTATCCTATCATCTATCCTATCCTGTCCTCTATCCTATCCTATCCTCTATCCTATCCTATCCTCAATCCTATCCTCTATCCTCTATCCTATCCAATCCTATATCCTATCCAATCCTATATCCTATCCTCTATCCTATCCTATCCTCTATCGTCTCCTGTCCTCTATCCTATACAATCCACTATCCTATCCTCTATCCTATCTTATACTCTAACCTATCCTATCGTCTATCGTCTCCTGTCCTCTATCCTATACAATCCCCTATCCTATCCTCAATCCGATCCTATCCTCTATCGTATCCTATACTCTATCCTATCCAATCCCCTATCCTATCCTCTATGCTATCCTATCCACTATCCTATACTATCCTCTATCCTATCCTATCCTCTATCTTATACTATCCTCTATCCTATCCTATCCTCTATCCTATCCAATCACCTATCCTATCCTCTATCCTATCCTATCCTCTACCCTATCCTATCCTCTATCCTATCCTATCCTCTATCCTATCCTATCCTCTATCCTATCCTATCCTCTATCCTATTCTATCCTCTATCCTATCCTATCCTGTATAATATCCTATCCTCTATCGTATCCTATCCTCTATCCTATCCTATCCTCTATCCTATACAATCCACTATCCTATCCTCTATCCTATCCTCTATCCTATCCTATCCTCTATCCTATCCTATCTTCTATCCTATCCTATCATCTATCCTATCCACTATCGTATCCTATCCTCTATCCTATCCAATCCTATATCCTATCCAATCCTATATCCTATCCAATCCTATATCCTATCCTCTATCCTATCCTATCCACTATCCTATCCTATCCTCTATCCTATCCTATCCTCTATCCTATCCTATCCTCTATCCTATCCTATCCTCTATCCTATCCTATCCTATCCTCTATCCTATCCTATCCTCTATACTATCCTATCCTCTATAATATCCTAACCTCTATCGTATTCTATCCTCTATCCTATACTATCCTCTATCCTATCCGATCCTCTATCCTATCATATCCTCTATCCTATCCTATCCTCTATCCTATCCTATCCTCTATCCTATCCTATCCTCTATCCTATCATATCCTCTATCCTATCCTATCCTCTATCCTATCCTATCCTCTATCCTATCCTATCCTCCATCCTATCCTATCCTCTATCCTATCCTATCCTCAATACTATCCTATCCTCTATCCTATCCTATCCTCTATCCTATCCAATCCCCTATCCTATCCTCTATCCTATCCTCTATCCGATCCTATCCTCTATCCTATCCTATCCTCTATAATATCGTATCCTCTATCCTATCCTATCCTATACTCTATCCTATCCAATCCCCTATCCTATCCTCCATCCTATCCTATCCTCTATCGTATCCTATCCTCTATCCTATCCAATCCCCTATCCTATCCTCTATCCTATCCTATTCTTTATCCTATGCTCTATCCTATCCAATACCCTATCGTTTCCTCTATCCTATCCTATCCTCTATCCTATCCAATCACCTATCCGATCCTCTATCCTATCCTTTCCTCTATCCTATCCTATCCTCTATCCTATCCAATCCCCTATCCTATCCTCTATCCTATCCTATCCTCTATCGTATCCTATCATATCCTCTATCCTATCCTATCCTCTATCCTATCCTATCCTCTATCCTATCCTATCCTCTATCCTATCCTATCCTCTATCCTATCCTATCCTCAATCCTATCCTATCCTCTATCCTATTCTATCCTCTATCCTATCCTATCCTCCATCCTATCCTATCCTCTATCCTATCCTATCCTCTATCCTATCCTATCCTCTATCCTATTCTATATTCTATCCTATTCTACATTCTATGCCATCCTATCCGATCCTCTACCTTTTCCTATCCTCATTCCTATCCTATCCTCTATCCTATCCTATCCTGTATCCTATCCAATCCCCTATCCTATCCGCTATCCTATCCTAACCTCTATCCTATCCTTTCCTCTATCCTATCCAATCCCCTATCCTATCCTCTATCCGATCCTATCCTCTATCCTATCCTATCCTCTATAATATCGTATCCTCTATCCTATCCTATCCTATACTCTTTCCTATCCAATCCCCTATCCTATCCTCTATCCTATCCTATCCCCTATCGTATCCTATCCTCTATCCTATCCAATCCCGTATGCTATCCAATCCCCTATCCTATCCTCTATCCTATCCTATCCTCTATCGTATCCTATCCTCTATCCTCTATCCTATCCTATCCTCTATCCTATCCTATCTTCTATCCTATCCTATCATCTATCCTATCCACTATCGTATCCTATCCCTATCCTATCCAATCCTATATCCTATCCAATCCTATATCCTATCCTCTATCCTATCCTATCCACTATCCTATCCTATCCTCTATCCTATCCTATCCTCTATCCTATCCTATCCTCTATCCTATCTTATACTCTAACCTATCCTATCGTCTATCGTCTCCTGTCCTCTATCCTATACAATCCCCTATCCTATCCTCAATCCGATCCTATCCTCTATCGTATCCTATACTCTATCCTATCCAATCCCCTATGCTATCCTCTATGCTATCCTATCCACTATCCTATACTATCCTCTATCCTATCCTATCCTCTATCTTATACTATCCTCTATCCTATCCTATCCTCTATCCTATCCAATCACCTATCCTATCCTCTATCCTATCCTATCCTCTACCCTATCCTATCCTCTATCCTATCCTATCCTCTATCCTATCCTATCCTCTATCCTATCCTATCCTCTATCCTATCCTATCCTCTATCCTATCCTATCCTCTATCCTATCCTATCCTCTATAATATCCTATCCTCTATCGTATCCTATCCTCTATCCTATCCTATCCTCTATCCTATACAATCCACTATCCTATCCTCTATCCTATCCTCTATCCTATCCTATCCTCTATCCTATCCTATCTTCTATCCTATCCTATCATCTATACTATCCACTATCGTATCCTATCCTCTATCCTATCCAATCCTATATCCTATCCAATCCTATATCCTATCCTCTATCCTATCCTATCCACTATCCTATCCTATCCTCTATCCTATCCTATCCTCTATCCTATCCTATCCTCTATCCTATCCTATCCTCTATCCTATCCTATCCCATCCTCTATCCTATCCTATCCTCTATCCTATCCTATCCTCTATAATATCCTATCCTCTATCGTATTCTATCCTCTATCCTATCCTATCCTCTATCCTATCCGATCCTCTATCCTATCATATCCTCTATCCTATCCTATCCTCTATCCTATCCTATCCTCTATCCTATCCTATCCTATCCTCTATCCTATCATATCCTCTATCCTATCCTATCCTCTATCCTATCCTATCCTCTATCCTATAATATCCTCTATCCTATCCAATCCTATATCCTATCCTCTATCCTATCCTATCCTCTATCCTATCTTATACTCTAACCTATCCTATCCTCTATCGTCTCCTGTCCTCTATCCTATACAATCCCCTATCCTATCCTCTATCCGATCCTATCCTCTATCGTATCCTATACTCTATCCTATCCAATCCCCTATCCTATCCTCTATGCTATCCTATCCACTATCCTATACTATCCTCTATCCTATACTATCCTCAATCCTATCCTATCCTCTATCCTATCCTATCCTCTATCCTATCCAATCACCTATCCGATCCTCTATCCTATCCTTTCCTCTATCCTATACTATCCTCTATCCTATCATATCCTCTATCCTATCCTATCCTCTATCCTATCCTATCCTCTATCCTATCCTATCCTATCCTCTATCCTATCATATCCTCTATCCTATCCTATCCTCTATCCTATCCTATCCTCTATCCTATAATATCCTCTATCCTATCCAATCCTATATCCTATCCTCTATCCTATCCTATCCTCTATCCTATCCTTTCCTCTATCCTATCCAATCCCCTATCCTATCCTCTATCCTATCCTATCCTCTATCCTATCCTATCCTCTATCCTATCCTATCCTCTATCCTATCCTATCCTATCCTCTATCCTATCCTATCCTCTATCCTATCCTATCCTCTATCCTATCCTATCCTCTATAATATCCTATCCTCTATCGTATCCTATCCTCTATCCTATCCTATCCTCTATCCTATACAAGCCACTACCCTATCCTCTATCCTATCCTCTATCCTATCCTATCCTCTATCCTATCCTATCTTCTATCCTATCCTATCATCTATCCTATCCACTATCGTATCCTATCCCTATCCTATCCAATCCTATATCCTATCCAATCCTATATCCTATCCTCTATCCTATCCTATCCACTATCCTATCCTATCCTCTATCCTATCCTATCCTCTATCCTATCCTATCCTCTATCCTATCTTATACTCTAACCTATCCTATCGTCTATCGTCTCCTGTCCTCTATCCTATACAATCCCCTATCCTATCCTCAATCCGATCCTATCCTCTATCGTATCCTATACTCTATCCTATCCAATCCCCTATGCTATCCTCTATGCTATCCTATCCACTATCCTATACTATCCTCTATCCTATCCTATCCTCTATCTTATACTATCCTCTATCCTATCCTATCCTCTATCCTATCCAATCACCTATCCTATCCTCTATCCTATCCTATCCTCTACCCTATCCTATCCTCTATCCTATCCTATCCTCTATCCTATCCTATCCTCTATCCTATCCTATCCTCTATCCTATCCTATCCTCTATCCTATCCTATCCTCTATCCTATCCTATCCTCTATAATATCCTATCCTCTATCGTATCCTATCCTCTATCCTATCCTATCCTCTATCCTATACAATCCACTATCCTATCCTCTATCCTATCCTCTATCCTATCCTATCCTCTATCCTATCCTATCTTCTATCCTATCCTATCATCTATACTATCCACTATCGTATCCTATCCTCTATCCTATCCAATCCTATATCCTATCCAATCCTATATCCTATCCTCTATCCTATCCTATCCACTATCCTATCCTATCCTCTATCCTATCCTATCCTCTATCCTATCCTATCCTCTATCCTATCCTATCCTCTATCCTATCCTATCCCATCCTCTATCCTATCCTATCCTCTATCCTATCCTATCCTCTATAATATCCTATCCTCTATCGTATTCTATCCTCTATCCTATCCTATCCTCTATCCTATCCGATCCTCTATCCTATCATATCCTCTATCCTATCCTATCCTCTATCCTATCCTATCCTCTATCCTATCCTATCCTATCCTCTATCCTATCATATCCTCTATCCTATCCTATCCTCTATCCTATCCTATCCTCTATCCTATAATATCCTCTATCCTATCCAATCCTATATCCTATCCTCTATCCTATCCTATCCTCTATCCTATCCTTTCCTCTATCCTATCCAATCCCCTATCCTATCCTCTATCCTATCCTATCCTCTATCCTATCCTATCCTCTATCCTATCCTATCCTCTATCCTATCCTATCCTCTATCCTATCCTATCCTCTATCCTATCTTATACTCTAACCTATCCTATCCTCTATCGTCTCCTGTCCTCTATCCTATACAATCCCCTATCCTATCCTCTATCCGATCCTATCCTCTATCGTATCCTATACTCTATCCTATCCAATCCCCTATCCTATCCTCTATGCTATCCTATCCACTATCCTATACTATCCTCTATCCTATACTATCCTCAATCCTATCCTATCCTCTATCCTATCCTATCCTCTATCCTATCCAATCACCTATCCGATCCTCTATCCTATCCTTTCCTCTATCCTATACTATCCTCTATCCTATCATATCCTCTATCCTATCCTATCCTCTATCCTATCCTATCCTCTATCCTATCCTATCCTATCCTCTATCCTATCATATCCTCTATCCTATCCTATCCTCTATCCTATCCTATCCTCTATCCTATAATATCCTCTATCCTATCCAATCCTATATCCTATCCTCTATCCTATCCTATCCTCTATCCTATCCTTTCCTCTATCCTATCCAATCCCCTATCCTATCCTCTATCCTATCCTATCCTCTATCCTATCCTATCCTCTATCCTATCCTATCCTATCCTCTATCCTATCCTATCCTCTATCCTATCCTATCCTCTATCCTATCCTATCCTCTATCCTATCCTATCCTCTATCCTATCTTATACTCTAACCTATCCTATCCTCTATCGTCTCGTGTCCTCTATCCTATACAATCCCCTATCCTATCCTCTATCCGATCCTATCCTCTATCGTATCCTATACTCTATCCTATCCAATCCCCTATCCTATCCTCTATGCTATCCTATCCACTATCCTATACTATCCTCTATCCTATCCTATCCTCTATCCTATACTATCCTCTAACCTATCCTATCCTCTATCCTATCCAATCACCTATCCTATCCTCTATCCTATCCTATCCTCTACCCTATCCTATCCTCTATCCTATCCTATCCTATCCTCTATCCTATCCTATCCTCTATCCTATCCTATCCTCTATCCCATCCTATCCTCTATAATATCCTATCCTCTATCGTATCCTATCCTCTATCCTATCCTATCCTCTATCCTATAAATCCACTATCCTATCCTCTATCCTATCCTCTATCCTATCCTATCCTCTATCCTATCCTATCTTCTATCCTATCCTATCATCTATCCTATCCACTATCGTATCCTATCCTCTATCCTATCCAATCCTATATCCTATCCAATCCTATATCCTATCCTCTATCCTATCCTATCCACTATCCTATCCTATCCTCTATCCTATCCTATCCTCTATCCTATCCTATCCTCTATCCTATCCTATCCTCTATCCTATCCTATCCAATCACCTATCCGATCCTTTATCCTATACTATCCGCTATCCTATCCTCTATTCGATCCTCGCCTCTATAATATCGTATCCTCTATCCTATCCTATTCTCAATTCTATTCTATCCTCTATCGTATCATATCCTCTATCCTATCCAATCCTATGTCGTATACTCTATCGTATCGTATTCTCTATCCTATCCTATCCTCCATCCTATCCGATCCTCTATCTTATCCTATCCTCTATAGTATCCTATCCTCTATCCTATTCTATATTCTATCCTATCCTATCCTCTATCCTATACTATCCTCTATCCTATCCTATCTTCTATCCTATCCTCTCATCTAATCTATCCACTATCGTATCCTATCCTCTATCCTATCCAATCCTATATCCTATCCTCTATCCAATCCAATCCTCTATCCTATCCTATCCTCTATCCTATCCAATCCTATATCCTATCCTCTATCCAATCCAATCCTCTATCCTATCCTATCCTCTATCCTATCCTATCCTCTATCCTATCCAATCCCCTATCCTATCCTCTATCCTATCCTATCCTCTATCGTATCCTATCCTCTATCCTCTATCCTATCCTATCCTCTATCCTATCCTATCCTCTATCCTATCCTATCCTCTATGCTATCCTATCCTCTATCCTATACTATCCTCTATCCTATCCTATCCTCTATCCTATCCTATCCTCTATCCTATCCTATCCTCTATCCTATCCTATC
This sequence comes from Halictus rubicundus, assembly GCF_050948215.1. Taxonomy (NCBI): domain Eukaryota; kingdom Metazoa; phylum Arthropoda; class Insecta; order Hymenoptera; family Halictidae; genus Halictus; species Halictus rubicundus. The sequence goes on along the minus strand of NW_027488982.1, from coordinate 100,606 downwards.
CTCTATCCTATCTTATACTCTATCCTATCCTATCCTCTATCCTATACTATCCTCAATCCTATCCTATCCTCTATCCTATCCTATCCTCTATCCTATACAATCCCCTATCCTATCCTCTATCCGATCCTATCCTCTATCGTATCCTATACTCTATGCTATCCAATCCCCTATCCTATCCTCTATGCTATCCTATCCTCTATCCTATACTATCCTCTATCCTATCCCATCCTCTATCCTATCCAATCACCTATCCGATCCTCTATCCTATACTATCCGCTATCCTATCCTCTATTCGATCCTCGCCACTATAATATCGTATCCTCTATCCTATCCTATTCTCAATTCTATTCTATCCTCTATCGTATCCTATCCTCTATCCTATCCAATCCTATGTCGTATACTCTATCGTATCGTATTCTCTATCCTATCCTATCCTCCATCCTATCCGATCCTCTATCTTATCCTATCCTCTATAGTATCCTATCCTCTATCCTATTCTATATTCTATCCTATCCTATCCTCTATCCTATACTATCCTCTATCCTATCCTATCCTCTATCCTATCCTATCCTCTATCCTATCCTATCCTCTATCCTATCCTATCCTCTATCCTATCCTATCCTCTATCCTATCCTATCCTCTATCCTATCCTATCCTCTATCCTATCCTATCCTCTATCCTATCCTATCCTCTATCCTATCCTATCCTCTATCCTATCCTATACTCTATCCTATCCTATCCTCTATCCTATACTATCCTCAATCCTATCCTATCCTCTATCCTATCCTATCCTCTATCCTATCCAATCACCTATCCGATCCTCTATCCTATCCTTTCCTCTATCCTATACTATCCTCAATCCTATCCTATCCTCTATCCTATCCTATCCTCTATCCTATCCAATCCCCTATCCGATCCTCTATCCTATCATATCCTCTATCCTATCCTATCCTCTATCCTAACCTATCCTCTATCCTATCCTATCCTCTATCCTATCCTATCCAATCCTCTATCCTATCCTATCCTCTATCCTATCTTATCCTCTATCCTATCCTATCCTATCCTCCATCCTATCCGATCCTCTATCTTATCCTATCCTCTATAGTATCCTATCCTCTATCCTATTCTATATTCTATCCTATCCTATCCTCTATCCTATACTATCCTCTATCCTATCCTATCCTCTATCCTATCCTATCCTCTATCCTATCCTATCCTCTATCCTCTATCCTATCCTATCCTCTATCCTATCCTATCTTCTATCCTATCCTCTCATCTAATCTATCCACTATCGTATCCTATCCTCTATCCTATCCAATCCTATATCCTATCCAATCCTCTATCCAATCCAATCCTCTATCCTATCCTATCCTCTATCCTATCCTATCCTCTATCCTATCCTATCCTCTATCCTATCCTATCCTCTATCCTATCCTATCCTCTATAATATCCTATCCTCTATCGTATCCTATCCTCTATCCTATCCTATCCTCTATCCTATCCGATCCTCTATCCTATCATATCCTCTATCCTATCCTATCATCTATCCTATCCTGTCCTCTATCCTATCCTATCCTCTATCCTATCCTATCCTCAATCCTATCCTCTATCCTCTATCCTATCCAATCCTATATCCTATCCAATCCTATATCCTATCCTCTATCCTATCCTATCCTCTATCGTCTCCTGTCCTCTATCCTATACAATCCACTATCCTATCCTCTATCCTATCTTATACTCTAACCTATCCTATCGTCTATCGTCTCCTGTCCTCTATCCTATACAATCCCCTATCCTATCCTCAATCCGATCCTATCCTCTATCGTATCCTATACTCTATCCTATCCAATCCCCTATCCTATCCTCTATGCTATCCTATCCACTATCCTATACTATCCTCTATCCTATCCTATCCTCTATCTTATACTATCCTCTATCCTATCCTATCCTCTATCCTATCCAATCACCTATCCTATCCTCTATCCTATCCTATCCTCTACCCTATCCTATCCTCTATCCTATCCTATCCTCTATCCTATCCTATCCTCTATCCTATCCTATCCTCTATCCTATTCTATCCTCTATCCTATCCTATCCTGTATAATATCCTATCCTCTATCGTATCCTATCCTCTATCCTATCCTATCCTCTATCCTATACAATCCACTATCCTATCCTCTATCCTATCCTCTATCCTATCCTATCCTCTATCCTATCCTATCTTCTATCCTATCCTATCATCTATCCTATCCACTATCGTATCCTATCCTCTATCCTATCCAATCCTATATCCTATCCAATCCTATATCCTATCCAATCCTATATCCTATCCTCTATCCTATCCTATCCACTATCCTATCCTATCCTCTATCCTATCCTATCCTCTATCCTATCCTATCCTCTATCCTATCCTATCCTCTATCCTATCCTATCCTATCCTCTATCCTATCCTATCCTCTATACTATCCTATCCTCTATAATATCCTAACCTCTATCGTATTCTATCCTCTATCCTATACTATCCTCTATCCTATCCGATCCTCTATCCTATCATATCCTCTATCCTATCCTATCCTCTATCCTATCCTATCCTCTATCCTATCCTATCCTCTATCCTATCATATCCTCTATCCTATCCTATCCTCTATCCTATCCTATCCTCTATCCTATCCTATCCTCCATCCTATCCTATCCTCTATCCTATCCTATCCTCAATACTATCCTATCCTCTATCCTATCCTATCCTCTATCCTATCCAATCCCCTATCCTATCCTCTATCCTATCCTCTATCCGATCCTATCCTCTATCCTATCCTATCCTCTATAATATCGTATCCTCTATCCTATCCTATCCTATACTCTATCCTATCCAATCCCCTATCCTATCCTCCATCCTATCCTATCCTCTATCGTATCCTATCCTCTATCCTATCCAATCCCCTATCCTATCCTCTATCCTATCCTATTCTTTATCCTATGCTCTATCCTATCCAATACCCTATCGTTTCCTCTATCCTATCCTATCCTCTATCCTATCCAATCACCTATCCGATCCTCTATCCTATCCTTTCCTCTATCCTATCCTATCCTCTATCCTATCCAATCCCCTATCCTATCCTCTATCCTATCCTATCCTCTATCGTATCCTATCATATCCTCTATCCTATCCTATCCTCTATCCTATCCTATCCTCTATCCTATCCTATCCTCTATCCTATCCTATCCTCTATCCTATCCTATCCTCAATCCTATCCTATCCTCTATCCTATTCTATCCTCTATCCTATCCTATCCTCCATCCTATCCTATCCTCTATCCTATCCTATCCTCTATCCTATCCTATCCTCTATCCTATTCTATATTCTATCCTATTCTACATTCTATGCCATCCTATCCGATCCTCTACCTTTTCCTATCCTCATTCCTATCCTATCCTCTATCCTATCCTATCCTGTATCCTATCCAATCCCCTATCCTATCCGCTATCCTATCCTAACCTCTATCCTATCCTTTCCTCTATCCTATCCAATCCCCTATCCTATCCTCTATCCGATCCTATCCTCTATCCTATCCTATCCTCTATAATATCGTATCCTCTATCCTATCCTATCCTATACTCTTTCCTATCCAATCCCCTATCCTATCCTCTATCCTATCCTATCCCCTATCGTATCCTATCCTCTATCCTATCCAATCCGTATGCTATCCAATCCCCTATCCTATCCTCTATCCTATCCTATCCTCTATCGTATCCTATCCTCTATCCTCTATCCTATCCTATCCTCTATCCTATCCTATCCTCTATCCTATCCTATCCTCTATGCTATTCTATCCTCTATCCTATACTATCCTCTATCCTATCCTATTCTCTATCCTATCCTATCCTCTATCCTATCCTATCCTCTATCCTATCCTATCCTCTATCCTATCTTATCCTCTATCCTATCCTATCCTCTATCCTATACTATCCTCAATCCTATCCTATCCTCTATCCTTTCCTATCCTCTATCCTATCCAATCCCCTATCCGATCCTCTATCCTATCATATCCTCTATCCTATCCTAGTCTCTATCCTATCCTATCCTCTATCCTATCCTATCCTCAATCCTATCCTATCCTCTATCCTATTCTATCCTCTATCCTATCCTATCCTCCATCCTATCCTATCCTCTATAATATCCTATCCTCTATCCTATCCTATCCTCTATCCTATTCTATATTCTATCCTATTCTATATTCTATGCCATCCTATCCGATCCTCTATCTTTTCCTATCCTCATTCCTATCCTATCCTCTATCCTATCCTATCCTGTATCCTATCCAATCCCCTATCCTATCCGCTATCTATCCTAACCTCTATCCTATCCTTTCCTCTATCCTATCCAATCCCCTATCCTATCCTCTATCCGATCCTATCCTCTATCCTATCCTATCCTCTATAATATCGTATCCTCTATCCTATCCTATCCTATACTCTTTCCTATCCAATCCCCTATCCTATCCTCTATCCTATCCTATCCTCTATCGTATCCTATCCTCTATCCTATCCAATCCGTATGCTATCCAATCCCCTATCCTATCCTCTATCCTATCCTATTCTTTATCCTATGCTCTATCCTATCCAATACCCTATCGTTTCCTCTATCCTATCCTATCCTCTATAATATCGTATCCTCTATCCAATCCTATACTCTATCCTATCCTATCCTATCCTCTATCCTATAATATCCTCTATCCTATCCAATCCTATATCCTATCCTCTATCCTATCCTATCCTCTATCCTATCCGTTCCTCTATCCTATCCAATCCCCTATCCTATCCTCTATCCTATCCTCTATCGTCTCCTGTCCTCTATCCTATACAATCCCCTATACTATCCTCTATCCGATCCTATCCTCTATCGTATCCTATACTCTATCCTATCCAATCCCCTATCCTATCCTCTATGCTATCCTATCCACTATCCTATACTATCCTCTATCCTATCCTATCCTCTATCCTATACTATCCTCTATCCTATCCTATCCTCTATCCTATCCAATCACCTATCCTATCCTCTATCCTATCCTATCCTCTACCCTATCCTATCCTCTATCCTATCCTATCCTCTATCCTATCCTATCCTATCCTCTATCCTATCCTATCCTCTATCCTATCCTATCCTCTATCCTATCCTATCCTCTATAATATCCTATCCTCTATCGTATCCTATCCTCTATCCTATCCTATCCTCTATCCTATCCTATCCTCTATCCTATCCTATCCTCTATCCTATCCTATCCTCTATCCTATCCTATCCTCTATCCTATCCTATCCTCTATCCTATACAATCCACTATCCTATCCTCTATCCTATCCTCTATCCTATCCTATCCTCTATCCTATCCTATCTTCTATCCTATCCTATCATCTATACTATCCACTATCGTATCCTATCCTCTATCCTATCCAATCCTATATCCTATCCAATCCTATATCCTATCCTCTATCCTATCCTATCCACTATCCTATCCTATCCTCTATCCTATCCTATCCTCTATCCTATCCTATCCTCTATCCTATCCTATCCTCTATCCTATCCTATCCTCTATCCTATCCTATCCTCTATCCTATCCTATCCTCTATCCTATCCTATCCTCTATAATATCCTATCCTCTATCGTATCTATCCTCTATCCTATCCTATCCTCTATCCTATACAATCCACTATCCTATCCTCTATCCTATCCTCTATCCTATCCTATCCTCTATCCTATCCTATCTTCTATCCTATCCTATCATCTATACTATCCACTATCGTATCCTATCCTCTATCCTATCCAATCCTATATCCTATCCAATCCTATATCCTATCCTCTATCCTATCCTATCCACTATCCTATCCTATCCTCTATCCTATCCTATCCTCTATCCTATCCTATCCTCTATCCTATCCTATCCTCTATCCTATCCTATCCCATCCTCTATCCTATCCTATCCTCTATCCTATCCTATCCTCTATAATATCCTATCCTCTATCGTATTCTATCCTCTATCCTATCCTATCCTCTATCCTATCCGATCCTCTATCCTATCATATCCTCTATCCTATCCTATCCTCTATCCTATCCTATCCTCTATCCTATCCTATCCTATCCTCTATCCTATCATATCCTCTATCCTATCCTATCCTCTATCCTATCCTATCCTCTATCCTATAATATCCTCTATCCTATCCAATCCTATATCCTATCCTCTATCCTATCCTATCCTCTATCCTATCTTATACTCTAACCTATCCTATCCTCTATCGTCTCCTGTCCTCTATCCTATACAATCCCCTATCCTATCCTCTATCCGATCCTATCCTCTATCGTATCCTATACTCTATCCTATCCAATCCCCTATCCTATCCTCTATGCTATCCTATCCACTATCCTATACTATCCTCTATCCTATACTATCCTCAATCCTATCCTATCCTCTATCCTATCCTATCCTCTATCCTATCCAATCACCTATCCGATCCTCTATCCTATCCTTTCCTCTATCCTATACTATCCTCTATCCTATCATATCCTCTATCCTATCCTATCCTCTATCCTATCCTATCCTCTATCCTATCCTATCCTATCCTCTATCCTATCATATCCTCTATCCTATCCTATCCTCTATCCTATCCTATCCTCTATCCTATAATATCCTCTATCCTATCCAATCCTATATCCTATCCTCTATCCTATCCTATCCTCTATCCTATCCTTTCCTCTATCCTATCCAATCCCCTATCCTATCCTCTATCCTATCCTATCCTCTATCCTATCCTATCCTCTATCCTATCCTATCCTCTATCCTATCCTATCCTATCCTCTATCCTATCCTATCCTCTATCCTATCCTATCCTCTATCCTATCCTATCCTCTATAATATCCTATCCTCTATCGTATCCTATCCTCTATCCTATCCTATCCTCTATCCTATACAAGCCACTACCCTATCCTCTATCCTATCCTCTATCCTATCCTATCCTCTATCCTATCCTATCTTCTATCCTATCCTATCATCTATCCTATCCACTATCGTATCCTATCCCTATCCTATCCAATCCTATATCCTATCCAATCCTATATCCTATCCTCTATCCTATCCTATCCACTATCCTATCCTATCCTCTATCCTATCCTATCCTCTATCCTATCCTATCCTCTATCCTATCTTATACTCTAACCTATCCTATCGTCTATCGTCTCCTGTCCTCTATCCTATACAATCCCCTATCCTATCCTCAATCCGATCCTATCCTCTATCGTATCCTATACTCTATCCTATCCAATCCCCTATGCTATCCTCTATGCTATCCTATCCACTATCCTATACTATCCTCTATCCTATCCTATCCTCTATCTTATACTATCCTCTATCCTATCCTATCCTCTATCCTATCCAATCACCTATCCTATCCTCTATCCTATCCTATCCTCTACCCTATCCTATCCTCTATCCTATCCTATCCTCTATCCTATCCTATCCTCTATCCTATCCTATCCTCTATCCTATCCTATCCTCTATCCTATCCTATCCTCTATCCTATCCTATCCTCTATAATATCCTATCCTCTATCGTATCCTATCCTCTATCCTATCCTATCCTCTATCCTATACAATCCACTATCCTATCCTCTATCCTATCCTCTATCCTATCCTATCCTCTATCCTATCCTATCTTCTATCCTATCCTATCATCTATACTATCCACTATCGTATCCTATCCTCTATCCTATCCAATCCTATATCCTATCCAATCCTATATCCTATCCTCTATCCTATCCTATCCACTATCCTATCCTATCCTCTATCCTATCCTATCCTCTATCCTATCCTATCCTCTATCCTATCCTATCCTCTATCCTATCCTATCCCATCCTCTATCCTATCCTATCCTCTATCCTATCCTATCCTCTATAATATCCTATCCTCTATCGTATTCTATCCTCTATCCTATCCTATCCTCTATCCTATCCGATCCTCTATCCTATCATATCCTCTATCCTATCCTATCCTCTATCCTATCCTATCCTCTATCCTATCCTATCCTATCCTCTATCCTATCATATCCTCTATCCTATCCTATCCTCTATCCTATCCTATCCTCTATCCTATAATATCCTCTATCCTATCCAATCCTATATCCTATCCTCTATCCTATCCTATCCTCTATCCTATCCTTTCCTCTATCCTATCCAATCCCCTATCCTATCCTCTATCCTATCCTATCCTCTATCCTATCCTATCCTCTATCCTATCCTATCCTCTATCCTATCCTATCCTCTATCCTATCCTATCCTCTATCCTATCTTATACTCTAACCTATCCTATCCTCTATCGTCTCCTGTCCTCTATCCTATACAATCCCCTATCCTATCCTCTATCCGATCCTATCCTCTATCGTATCCTATACTCTATCCTATCCAATCCCCTATCCTATCCTCTATGCTATCCTATCCACTATCCTATACTATCCTCTATCCTATACTATCCTCAATCCTATCCTATCCTCTATCCTATCCTATCCTCTATCCTATCCAATCACCTATCCGATCCTCTATCCTATCCTTTCCTCTATCCTATACTATCCTCTATCCTATCATATCCTCTATCCTATCCTATCCTCTATCCTATCCTATCCTCTATCCTATCCTATCCTATCCTCTATCCTATCATATCCTCTATCCTATCCTATCCTCTATCCTATCCTATCCTCTATCCTATAATATCCTCTATCCTATCCAATCCTATATCCTATCCTCTATCCTATCCTATCCTCTATCCTATCCTTTCCTCTATCCTATCCAATCCCCTATCCTATCCTCTATCCTATCCTATCCTCTATCCTATCCTATCCTCTATCCTATCCTATCCTATCCTCTATCCTATCCTATCCTCTATCCTATCCTATCCTCTATCCTATCCTATCCTCTATCCTATCCTATCCTCTATCCTATCTTATACTCTAACCTATCCTATCCTCTATCGTCTCCTGTCCTCTATCGTCTCCTGTCCTCTATCCTATACAATCCCCTATCCTATCCTCTATCCGATCCTATCCTCTATCGTATCCTATACTCTATCCTATCCAATCCCCTATCCTATCCTCTATGCTATCCTATCCACTATCCTATACTATCCTCTATCCTATACTATCCTCAATCCTATCCTATCCTCTATCCTATCCTATCCTCTATCCTATCCAATCACCTATCCGATCCTCTATCCTATCCTTTCCTCTATCCTATACTATCCTCTATCCTATCATATCCTCTATCCTATCCTATCCTCTATCCTATCCTATCCTCTATCCTATCCTATCCTATCCTCTATCCTATCATATCCTCTATCCTATCCTATCCTCTATCCTATCCTATCCTCTATCCTATAATATCCTCTATCCTATCCAATCCTATATCCTATCCTCTATCCTATCCTATCCTCTATCCTATCCTTTCCTCTATCCTATCCAATCCCCTATCCTATCCTCTATCCTATCCTATCCTCTATCCTATCCTATCCTCTATCCTATCCTATCCTCTATCCTATCCTATCCTCTATCCTATCCTATCCTCTATCCTATCCTATCCTCTATCCTATCTTATACTCTAACCTATCCTATCCTCTATCGTCTCGTGTCCTCTATCCTATACAATCCCCTATCCTATCCTCTATCCGATCCTATCCTCTATCGTATCCTATACTCTATCCTATCCAATCCCCTATCCTATCCTCTATGCTATCCTATCCACTATCCTATACTATCCTCTATCCTATCCTATCCTCTATCCTATACTATCCTCTACCCTATCCTATCCTCTATCCTATCCAATCACCTATCCTATCCTCTATCCTATCCTATCCTCTACCCTATCCTATCCTCTATCCTATCCTATCCTATCCTCTATCCTATCCTATCCTCTATCCTATCCTATCCTCTATCCTATCCTATCCTCTATAATATCCTATCCTCTATCGTATCCTATCCTCTATCCAATCCTATCCTCTATCCTATAAATCCACTATCCTATCCTCTATCCTATCCTCTATCCTATCCTATCCTCTATCCTATCCTATCTTCTATCCTATCCTATCCTCTATCCTATCCTATCTTCTATCCTATCCTATCATCTATCCTATCCACTATCGTATCCTATCCTCTATCCTATCCAATCCTATATCCTATCCAATCCTATATCCTATCCTCTATCCTATCCTATCCACTATCGTATCCTATCCTCTATCCTATCCTATCCTCTATCCTATCCTATCCTCTATCCTATCCTATCCTCTATCCTATCCGATCCTCTATCCTATCATATCCTCTATCCTATCCTATCCTCTATCCTATCCTATCCTCTATCCTATCCTATCCTCTATCCTATCATATCCTCTATCCTATCCTATCCTCTATCCTATCCTATCATCTATCCTATCCTGTCCTCTATCCTATCCTATCCTCTATCCTATCCTATCCTCAATCCTATCCTCTATCCTCTATCCTATCCAATCCTATATCCTATCCAATCCTATATCCTATCCTCTATCCTATCCTATCCTCTATCGTCTCCTGTCCTCTATCCTATACAATCCACTATCCTATCCTCTATCCTATCTTATACTCTAACCTATCCTATCGTCTATCGTCTCCTGTCCTCTATCCTATACAATCCCCTATCCTATCCTCAATCCGATCCTATCCTCTATCGTATCCTATACTCTATCCTATCCAATCCCCTATCCTATCCTCTATGCTATCCTATCCACTATCCTATACTATCCTCTATCCTATCCTATCCTCTATCTTATACTATCCTCTATCCTATCCTATCCTCTATCCTATCCAATCACCTATCCTATCCTCTATCCTATCCTATCCTCTACCCTATCCTATCCTCTATCCTATCCTATCCTCTATCCTATCCTATCCTCTATCCTATCCTATCCTCTATCCTATTCTATCCTCTATCCTATCCTATCCTGTATAATATCCTATCCTCTATCGTATCCTATCCTCTATCCTATCCTATCCTCTATCCTATACAATCCACTATCCTATCCTCTATCCTATCCTCTATCCTATCCTATCCTCTATCCTATCCTATCTTCTATCCTATCCTATCATCTATCCTATCCACTATCGTATCCTATCCTCTATCCTATCCAATCCTATATCCTATCCAATCCTATATCCTATCCAATCCTATATCCTATCCTCTATCCTATCCTATCCACTATCCTATCCTATCCTCTATCCTATCCTATCCTCTATCCTATCCTATCCTCTATCCTATCCTATCCTCTATCCTATCCTATCCTATCCTCTATCCTATCCTATCCTCTATACTATCCTATCCTCTATAATATCCTAACCTCTATCGTATTCTATCCTCTATCCTATACTATCCTCTATCCTATCCGATCCTCTATCCTATCATATCCTCTATCCTATCCTATCCTCTATCCTATCCTATCCTCTATCCTATCCTATCCTCTATCCTATCATATCCTCTATCCTATCCTATCCTCTATCCTATCCTATCCTCTATCCTATCCTATCCTCCATCCTATCCTATCCTCTATCCTATCCTATCCTCAATACTATCCTATCCTCTATCCTATCCTATCCTCTATCCTATCCAATCCCCTATCCTATCCTCCATCCTATCCTATCCTCTATCGTATCCTATCCTCTATCCTATCCAATCCCCTATCCTATCCTCTATCCTATCCTATTCTTTATCCTATGCTCTATCCTATCCAATACCCTATCGTTTCCTCTATCCTATCCTATCCTCTATCCTATCCAATCACCTATCCGATCCTCTATCCTATCCTTTCCTCTATCCTATCCTATCCTCTATCCTATCCAATCCCCTATCCTATCCTCTATCCTATCCTATCCTCTATCGTATCCTATCATATCCTCTATCCTATCCTATCCTCTATCCTATCCTATCCTCTATCCTATCCTATCCTCTATCCTATCCTATCCTCTATCCTATCCTATCCTCAATCCTATCCTATCCTCTATCCTATTCTATCCTCTATCCTATCCTATCCTCCATCCTATCCTATCCTCTATCCTATCCTATCCTCTATCCTATCCTATCCTCTATCCTATTCTATATTCTATCCTATTCTACATTCTATGCCATCCTATCCGATCCTCTACCTTTTCCTATCCTCATTCCTATCCTATCCTCTATCCTATCCTATCCTGTATCCTATCCAATCCCCTATCCTATCCGCTATCCTATCCTAACCCCTATCGTATCCTATCCTCTATCCTATCCAATCCCGTATGCTATCCAATCCCCTATCCTATCCTCTATCCGATCCTATCCTCTATCCTATCCTATCCTCTATAATATCGTATCCTCTATCCTATCCTATCCTATACTCTTTCCTATCCAATCCCCTATCCTATCCTCTATCCTATCCTATCCCCTATCGTATCCTATCCTCTATCCTATCCAATCCCGTATGCTATCCAATCCCCTATCCTATCCTCTATCCTATCCTATCCTCTATCGTATCCTATCCTCTATCCTCTATCCTATCCTATCCTCTATCCTATCCTATCCTCTATCCTATCCTATCCTCTATGCTATTCTATCCTCTATCCTATACTATCCTCTATCCTATCCTATTCTCTATCCTATCCTATCCTCTATCCTATCCTATCCTCTATCCTATCCTATCCTCTATCCTATCTTATCCTCTATCCTATCCTATCCTCTATCCTATACTATCCTCAATCCTATCCTATCCTCTATCCTTTCCTATCCTCTATCCTATCCAATCCCCTATCCGATCCTCTATCCTATCATATCCTCTATCCTATCCTAGTCTCTATCCTATCCTATCCTCTATCCTATCCTATCCTCAATCCTATCCTATCCTCTATCCTATTCTATCCTCTATCCTATCCTATCCTCCATCCTATCCTATCCTCTATAATATCCTATCCTCTATCCTATCCTATCCTCTATCCTATTCTATATTCTATCCTATTCTATATTCTATGCCATCCTATCCGATCCTCTATCTTTTCCTATCCTCATTCCTATCCTATCCTCTATCCTATCCTATCCTGTATCCTATCCAATCCCCTATCCTATCCGCTATCCTATCCTAACCTCTATCCTATCCTTTCCTCTATCCTATCCAATCCCCTATCCTATCCTCTATCCGATCCTATCCTCTATCCTATCCTATCCTCTATAATATCGTATCCTCTATCCTATCCTATCCTATACTCTTTCCTATCCAATCCCCTATCCTATCCTCTATCCTATCCTATCCTCTATCGTATCCTATCCTCTATCCTATCCAATCCCGTATGCTATCCAATCCCCTATCCTATCCTCTATCCTATCCTATTCTTTATCCTATGCTCTATCCTATCCAATACCCTATCGTTTCCTCTATCCTATCCTATCCTCTATAATATCGTATCCTCTATCCAATCCTATACTCTATCCTATCCTATCCTATCCTCTATCCTATAATATCCTCTATCCTATCCAATCCTATATCCTATCCTCTATCCTATCCTATCCTCTATCCTATCCGTTCCTCTATCCTATCCAATCCCCTATCCTATCCTCTATCCTATCCTATCCTCTATCGTCTCCTGTCCTCTATCCTATACAATCCCCTATACTATCCTCTATCCGATCCTATCCTCTATCGTATCCTATACTCTATCCTATCCAATCCCCTATCCTATCCTCTATGCTATCCTATCCACTATCCTATACTATCCTCTATCCTATCCTATCCTCTATCCTATACTATCCTCTATCCTATCCTATCCTCTATCCTATCCAATCACCTATCCTATCCTCTATCCTATCCTATCCTCTACCCTATCCTATCCTCTATCCTATCCTATCCTCTATCCTATCCTATCCTATCCTCTATCCTATCCTATCCTCTATCCTATCCTATCCTCTATCCTATCCTATCCTCTATCCTATCCTATCCTCTATAATATCCTATCCTCTATCGTATCCTATCCTCTATCCTATCCTATCCTCTATCCTATCCTATCCTCTATCCTATCCTATCCTCTATCCTATCCTATCCTCTATCCTATCCTATCCTCTATCCTATCCTATCCTCTATCCTATACAATCCACTATCCTATCCTCTATCCTATCCTCTATCCTATCCTATCCTCTATCCTATCCTATCTTCTATCCTATCCTATCATCTATACTATCCACTATCGTATCCTATCCTCTATCCTATCCAATCCTATATCCTATCCAATCCTATATCCTATCCTCTATCCTATCCTATCCACTATCCTATCCTATCCTCTATCCTATCCTATCCTCTATCCTATCCTATCCTCTATCCTATCCTATCCTCTATCCTATCCTATCCTCTATCCTATCCTATCCTCTATCCTATCCTATCCTCTATCCTATCCTATCCTCTATAATATCCTATCCTCTATCGTATCCTATCCTCTATCCTATCCTATCCTCTATCCTATACAATCCACTATCCTATCCTCTATCCTATCCTCTATCCTATCCTATCCTCTATCCTATCCTATCTTCTATCCTATCCTATCATCTATACTATCCACTATCGTATCCTATCCTCTATCCTATCCAATCCTATATCCTATCCAATCCTATATCCTATCCTCTATCCTATCCTATCCACTATCCTATCCTATCCTCTATCCTATCCTATCCTCTATCCTATCCTATCCTCTATCCTATCCTATCCTCTATCCTATCCTATCCCATCCTCTATCCTATCCTATCCTCTATCCTATCCTATCCTCTATAATATCCTATCCTCTATCGTATTCTATCCTCTATCCTATCCTATCCTCTATCCTATCCGATCCTCTATCCTATCATATCCTCTATCCTATCCTATCCTCTATCCTATCCTATCCTCTATCCTATCCTATCCTATCCTCTATCCTATCATATCCTCTATCCTATCCTATCCTCTATCCTATCCTATCCTCTATCCTATAATATCCTCTATCCTATCCAATCCTATATCCTATCCTCTATCCTATCCTATCCTCTATCCTATCTTATACTCTAACCTATCCTATCCTCTATCGTCTCCTGTCCTCTATCCTATACAATCCCCTATCCTATCCTCTATCCGATCCTATCCTCTATCGTATCCTATACTCTATCCTATCCAATCCCCTATCCTATCCTCTATGCTATCCTATCCACTATCCTATACTATCCTCTATCCTATACTATCCTCAATCCTATCCTATCCTCTATCCTATCCTATCCTCTATCCTATCCAATCACCTATCCGATCCTCTATCCTATCCTTTCCTCTATTCTATACTATCCTCTATCCTATCATATCCTCTATCCTATCCTATCCTCTATCCTATCCTATCCTCTATCCTATCCTATCCTATCCTCTATCCTATCATATCCTCTATCCTATCCTATCCTCTATCCTATCCTATCCTCTATCCTATAATATCCTCTATCCTATCCAATCCTATATCCTATCCTCTATCCTATCCTATCCTCTATCCTATCCTTTCCTCTATCCTATCCAATCCCCTATCCTATCCTCTATCCTATCCTATCCTCTATCCTATCCTATCCTCTATCCTATCCTATCCTCTATCCTATCCTATCCTATCCTCTATCCTATCCTATCCTCTATCCTATCCTATCCTCTATCCTATCCTATCCTCTATAATATCCTATCCTCTATCGTATCCTATCCTCTATCCTATCCTATCCTCTATCCTATACAAGCCACTACCCTATCCTCTATCCTATCCTCTATCCTATCCTATCCTCTATCCTATCCTATCTTCTATCCTATCCTATCATCTATCCTATCCACTATCGTATCCTATCCCTATCCTATCCAATCCTATATCCTATCCAATCCTATATCCTATCCTCTATCCTATCCTATCCACTATCCTATCCTATCCTCTATCCTATCCTATCCTCTATCCTATCCTATCCTCTATCCTATCTTATACTCTAACCTATCCTATCGTCTATCGTCTCCTGTCCTCTATCCTATACAATCCCCTATCCTATCCTCAATCCGATCCTATCCTCTATCGTATCCTATACTCTATCCTATCCAATCCCCTATGCTATCCTCTATGCTATCCTATCCACTATCCTATACTATCCTCTATCCTATCCTATCCTCTATCTTATACTATCCTCTATCCTATCCTATCCTCTATCCTATCCAATCACCTATCCTATCCTCTATCCTATCCTATCCTCTACCCTATCCTATCCTCTATCCTATCCTATCCTCTATCCTATCCTATCCTCTATCCTATCCTATCCTCTATCCTATCCTATCCTCTATCCTATCCTATCCTCTATCCTATCCTATCCTCTATAATATCCTATCCTCTATCGTATCCTATCCTCTATCCTATCCTATCCTCTATCCTATACAATCCACTATCCTATCCTCTATCCTATCCTCTATCCTATCCTATCCTCTATCCTATCCTATCTTCTATCCTATCCTATCATCTATACTATCCACTATCGTATCCTATCCTCTATCCTATCCAATCCTATATCCTATCCAATCCTATATCCTATCCTCTATCCTATCCTATCCACTATCCTATCCTATCCTCTATCCTATCCTATCCTCTATCCTATCCTATCCTCTATCCTATCCTATCCTCTATCCTATCCTATCCCATCCTCTATCCTATCCTATCCTCTATCCTATCCTATCCTCTATAATATCCTATCCTCTATCGTATTCTATCCTCTATCCTATCCTATCCTCTATCCTATCCGATCCTCTATCCTATCATATCCTCTATCCTATCCTATCCTCTATCCTATCCTATCCTCTATCCTATCCTATCCTATCCTCTATCCTATCATATCCTCTATCCTATCCTATCCTCTATCCTATCCTATCCTCTATCCTATAATATCCTCTATCCTATCCAATCCTATATCCTATCCTCTATCCTATCCTATCCTCTATCCTATCCTTTCCTCTATCCTATCCAATCCCCTATCCTATCCTCTATCCTATCCTATCCTCTATCCTATCCTATCCTCTATCCTATCCTATCCTCTATCCTATCCTATCCTCTATCCTATCCTATCCTCTATCCTATCTTATACTCTAACCTATCCTATCCTCTATCGTCTCCTGTCCTCTATCCTATACAATCCCCTATCCTATCCTCTATCCGATCCTATCCTCTATCGTATCCTATACTCTATCCTATCCAATCCCCTATCCTATCCTCTATGCTATCCTATCCACTATCCTATACTATCCTCTATCCTATACTATCCTCAATCCTATCCTATCCTCTATCCTATCCTATCCTCTATCCTATCCAATCACCTATCCGATCCTCTATCCTATCCTTTCCTCTATCCTATACTATCCTCTATCCTATCATATCCTCTATCCTATCCTATCCTCTATCCTATCCTATCCTCTATCCTATCCTATCCTATCCTCTATCCTATCATATCCTCTATCCTATCCTATCCTCTATCCTATCCTATCCTCTATCCTATAATATCCTCTATCCTATCCAATCCTATATCCTATCCTCTATCCTATCCTATCCTCTATCCTATCCTTTCCTCTATCCTATCCAATCCCCTATCCTATCCTCTATCCTATCCTATCCTCTATCCTATCCTATCCTCTATCCTATCCTATCCTATCCTCTATCCTATCCTATCCTCTATCCTATCCTATCCTCTATCCTATCCTATCCTCTATCCTATCCTATCCTCTATCCTATCTTATACTCTAACCTATCCTATCCTCTATCGTCTCGTGTCCTCTATCCTATACAATCCCCTATCCTATCCTCTATCCGATCCTATCCTCTATCGTATCCTATACTCTATCCTATCCAATCCCCTATCCTATCCTCTATGCTATCCTATCCACTATCCTATACTATCCTCTATCCTATCCTATCCTCTATCCTATACTATCCTCTATCCTATCCTATCCTCTATCCTATCCAATCACCTATCCTATCCTCTATCCTATCCTATCCTCTACCCTATCCTATCCTCTATCCTATCCTATCCTATCCTCTATCCTATCCTATCCTCTATCCTATCCTATCCTCTATCCCATCCTATCCTCTATAATATCCTATCCTCTATCGTATCCTATCCTCTATCCTATCCTATCCTCTATCCTATAAATCCACTATCCTATCCTCTATCCTAACCTCTATCCTATCCTATCCTCTATCCTATCCTATCTTCTATCCTATCCTATCATCTATCCTATCCACTATCGTATCCTATCCTCTATCCTATCCAATCCTATATCCTATCCAATCCTATATCCTATCCTCTATCCTATCCTATCCACTATCCTATCCTATCCTCTATCCTATCCTATCCTCTATCCTATCCTATCCTCTATCCTATCCTATCCTCTATCCTATCCTATCCTCTATCCTATCCGATCCTCTATCCTATCATATCCTCTATCCTATCCTATCCTCTATCCTATCCTATCCTCTATCCTATCCTATCCTCTATCCTATCATATCCTCTATCCTATCCTATCCTCTATCCTATCCTATCCTCTATTATATCCTATCCTCTATCCTATCCAATCCTATATCCTATCCAATCCTATATCCTATCCTCTATCCTATCCTATCCTCTATAATATCCTATCCTCTATCGTATTCTATCCTCTATCCTATCCTATCCTCTATCCTATCCGATCCTCTATCCTATCATATCCTCTATCCTATCCTATCCTCTATCCTATCCTATCCTCTATCCTATCCTATCCTCTATCCTATCATATCCTCTATCCTATCCTATCCTCTATCCTATCCTATCCTCTATCCTATCCTATCCTCTATCCTATCCTATCCTCTATCCTATCCTATCCTCAATACTATCCTATCCTCTATCCTATCCTATCCTCTATCCTATCCAATCCCCTATCCTATCCTCTATCCTATCCTATCCTCTATCGTATCCTATCCTCTATCCTCTATCCTATCCTATCCTCTATCCTATCCTGTCCTCTATCCTATCCTATCCTCTATGCTATCCTATCCTCTATCCTATACTATCCTCTATCCTATCCTATCCTCTATCCTATCCTATCCTCTATCCTATCCTATCCTCTATCCTATCCTATCCTCTATCCTATCTTATACTCTATCCTATCCTATCCTCTATCCTATACTATCCTCAATCCTATCCTATCCTCTATCCTATCCTATCCTCTATCTTATCCAATCACCTATCCGATCCTCTATCCTATCCTTTCCTCTATCCTATACTATCCTCAATCCTATCCTATCCTCTATCCTATTCTATCCTCTATCCTATCCTATCCTCTATCCTATCCTCTATCCTATCCTCTATCCTATCCTCTATCCTATCCTCTGTCCTATCCTATCATCTAGCTTATCCTATCCTCTATCCTATCCTATCGTCTAACCTATCCTATCGTCTATCGTCTCCTGTCCTCTATCCTATACAATCCCCTATCCTATCCTCAATCCGATCCTATCCTCTATCGTATCCTATACTCTATCCTATCCAATCCCCTATGCTATCCTCTATGCTATCCTATCCACTATCCTATACTATCCTCTATCCTATCCTATCCTCTATCTTATACTATCCTCTATCCTATCCTATCCTCTATCCTATCCAATCACCTATCCTATCCTCTATCCTATCCTATCCTCTACCCTATCCTATCCTCTATCCTATCCTATCCTCTATCCTATCCTATCCTCTATCCTATCCTATCCTCTATCCTATCCTATCCTCTATCCTATCCTATCCTCTATCCTATCCTATCCTCTATAATATCCTATCCTCTATCGTATCCTATCCTCTATCCTATCCTATCCTCTATCCTATACAATCCACTATCCTATCCTCTATCCTATCCTCTATCCTATCCTATCCTCTATCCTATCCTATCTTCTATCCTATCCTATCATCTATACTATCCACTATCGTATCCTATCCTCTATCCTATCCAATCCTATATCCTATCCAATCCTATATCCTATCCACTATCCTATCCTATCCACTATCCTATCCTATCCTCTATCCTATCCTATCCTCTATCCTATCCTATCCTCTATCCTATCCTATCCTCTATCCTATCCTATCCTCTATCCTATCCTATCCTATCCTCTATCCTATCCTATCCTCTATCCTATCCTATCCTCTATAATATCCTATCCTCTATCGTATTCTATCCTCTATCCTATCCTATCCTCTATCCTATCCGATCCTCTATCCTATCATATCCTCTATCCTATCCTATCCTCTATCCTATCCTATCCTCTATCCTATCCTATCCTATCCTCTATCCTATCATATCCTCTATCCTATCCTATCCTCTATCCTATCCTATCCTCTATCCTATAATATCCTCTATCCTATCCAATCCTATATCCTATCCTCTATCCTATCCTATCCTCTATCCTATCCTTTCCTCTATCCTATCCAATCCCCTATCCTATCCTCTATCCTATCCTATCCTCTATCCTATCCTATCCTCTATCCTATCCTATCCTCTATCCTATCCTATCCTCTATCCTATCCTATCCTCTATCCTATCCTATCCTCTATCCTATCTTATACTCTAACCTATCCTATCCTCTATCGTCTCCTGTCCTCTATCCTATACAATCCCCTATCCTATCCTCTATCCGATCCTATCCTCTATCGTATCCTATACTCTATCCTATCCAATCCCCTATCCTATCCTCTATGCTATCCTATCCACTATCCTATACTATCCTCTATCCTATACTATCCTCAATCCTATCCTATCCTCTATCCTATCCTATCCTCTATCCTATCCAATCACCTATCCGATCCTCTATCCTATCCTTTCCTCTATCCTATACTATCCTCTATCCTATCATATCCTCTATCCTATCCTATCCTCTATCCTATCCTATCCTCTATCCTATCCTATCCTATCCTCTATCCTATCATATCCTCTATCCTATCCTATCCTCTATCCTATCCTATCCTCTATCCTATAATATCCTCTATCCTATCCAATCCTATATCCTATCCTCTATCCTATCCTATCCTCTATCCTATCCTTTCCTCTATCCTATCCAATCCCCTATCCTATCCTCTATCCTATCCTATCCTCTATCCTATCCTATCCTCTATCCTATCCTATCCTCTATCCTATCCTATCCTCTATCCTATCCTATCCTCTATCCTATCCTATCCTCTATCCTATCTTATACTCTAACCTATCCTATCCTCTATCGTCTCGTGTCCTCTATCCTATACAATCCCCTATCCTATCCTCTATCCGATCCTATCCTCTATCGTATCCTATACTCTATCCTATCCAATCCCCTATCCTATCCTCTATGCTATCCTATCCACTATCCTATACTATCCTCTATCCTATCCTATCCTCTATCCTATACTATCCTCTACCCTATCCTATCCTCTATCCTATCCAATCACCTATCCTATCCTCTATCCTATCCTATCCTCTACCCTATCCTATCCTCTATCCTATCCTATCCTATCCTCTATCCTATCCTATCCTCTATCCTATCCTATCCTCTATCCTATCCTATCCTCTATAATATCCTATCCTCTATCGTATCCTATCCTCTATCCTATCCTATCCTCTATCCTATAAATTCACTATCCTATCCTCTATCCTATCCTCTATCCTATCCTATCCTCTATCCTATCCTATCTTCTATCCTATCCTATCCTCTATCCTATCCTATCTTCTATCCTATCCTATCATCTATCCTATCCACTATCGTATCCTATCCTCTATCCTATCCAATCCTATATCCTATCCAATCCTATATCCTATCCTCTATCCTATCCTATCCACTATCGTATCCTATCCTCTATCCTATCCTATCCTCTATCCTATCCTATCCTCTATCCTATCCTATCCTCTATCCTATCCGATCCTCTATCCTATCATATCCTCTATCCTATCCTATCCTCTATCCTATCCTATCCTCTATCCTATCCTATCCTCTATCCTATCATATCCTCTATCCTATCCTATCCTCTATCCTATCCTATCCTCTATTATATCCTATCCTCTATCCTATCCAATCCTATATCCTATCCTCTATCCTATCCTATCCTCTATAATATCCTATCCTCTATCGTATTCTATCCTCTAT
This sequence comes from Halictus rubicundus, assembly GCF_050948215.1. Lineage (NCBI taxonomy): Eukaryota > Metazoa > Arthropoda > Insecta > Hymenoptera > Halictidae > Halictus > Halictus rubicundus. Next base: position 78,393 of record NW_027488982.1, on the reverse strand, counting down.
CCTATCCTATCCTCTATCCTATCCGATCCTCTATCCTATCATATCCTCTATCCTATCCTATCCTCTATCCTATCCTATCCTCTATCCTATCCTATCCTCTATCCTATCATATCCTCTATCCTATCCTATCCTCTATCCTATCCTATCCTCTATCCTATCCTATCCTCTATCCTATCCTATCCTCTATCCTATCCTATCCTCAATACTATCCTATCCTCTATCCTATCCTATCCTCTATCCTATCCAATCCCCTATCCTAACCTCTATCCTATCCTATCCTCTATCGTATCCTATCCTCTATCCTCTATCCTATCCTATCCTCTATCCTATCCTGTCCTCTATCCTATCCTATCCTCTATGCTATCCTATCCTCTATCCTATACTATCCTCTATCCTATCCTATCCTCTATCCTATCCTATCCTCTATCCTATCCTATCCTCTATCCTATCCTATCCTCTATCCTATCCTATCCTCTATCCTATCTTATACTCTATCCTATCCTATCCTCTATCCTATACTATCCTCAATCCTATCCTATCCTCTATCCTATCCTATCCTCTATCTTATCCAATCACCTATCCGATCCTCTATCCTATCCTTTCCTCTATCCTATACTATCCTCAATCCTATCCTATCCTCTATCCTATCCTATCCTCTATCCTATCCAATCCCCTATCCGATCCTCTATCCTATCATATCCTCTATCCTATCCTATCCTATCCTCTATCCTATCCTATCCTCTATCCTATCCTATCCTCTATCCTATCCTATCCTCTATCCTATCCTATCCTCTATAATATCCTATCCTCTATCGTATCCTATCCTCTATCCTATCCTATCCTCTATCCTATAAATCCACTATCCTATCCTCTATCCTATCCTCTATCCTATCCTATCCTCTATCCTATCCTATCTTCTATCCTATCCTATCATCTATCCTATCCACTATCGTATCCTATCCTCTATCCTATCCAATCCTATATCCTATCCAATCCTATATCCTATCCTCTATCCTATCCTATCCACTATCCTATCCTATCCTCTATCCTATCCTATCCTCTATCCTATCCTATCCTCTATCCTATCCTATCCTCTATCCTATCCGATCCTCTATCCTATCATATCCTCTATCCTATCCTATCCTCTATCCTATCCTATCCTCTATCCTATCCTATCCTCTATCCTATCATATCCTCTATCCTATCCTATCCTCTATCCTATCCTATCCTCTATTATATCCTATCCTCTATCCTATCCAATCCTATATCCTATCCAATCCTATATCCTATCCTCTATCCTATCCTATCCTCTATAATATCCTATCCTCTATCGTATTCTATCCTCTATCCTATCCTATCCTCTATCCTATCCGATCCTCTATCCTATCATATCCTCTATCCTATCCTATCCTCTATCCTATCCTATCCTCTATCCTATCCTATCCTCTATCCTATCATATCCTCTATCCTATCCTATCCTCTATCCTATCCTATCCTCTATCCTATCCTATCCTCTATCCTATCCTATCCTCTATCCTATCCTATCCTCAATACTATCCTATCCTCTATCCTATCCTATCCTCTATCCTATCCAATCCCCTATCCTAACCTCTATCCTATCCTATCCTCTATCGTATCCTATCCTCTATCCTCTATCCTATCCTATCCTCTATCCTATCCTGTCCTCTATCCTATCCTATCCTCTATGCTATCCTATCCTCTATCCTATACTATCCTCTATCCTATCCTATCCTCTATCCTATCCTATCCTCTATCCTATCCTATCCTCTATCCTATCCTATCCTCTATCCTATCCTATCCTCTATCCTATCTTATACTCTATCCTATCCTATCCTCTATCCTATACTATCCTCAATCCTATCCTATCCTCTATCCTATCCTATCCTCTATCTTATCCAATCACCTATCCGATCCTCTATCCTATCCTTTCCTCTATCCTATACTATCCTCAATCCTATCCTATCCTCTATCCTATCCTATCCTCTATCCTATCCAATCCCCTATCCGATCCTCTATCCTATCATATCCTCTATCCTATCCTATCCTCTATCCTAACCTATCCTCTATCCTATCCTATCCTCTATCCTATCCTATCCAATCCTCTATCCTATCCTATCCTCTATCCTATCTTATCCTCTATCCTATCCTATCCTCTATAATATCCTATCCTCTATCCTATCCTATCCTCTATCCTATCCTATCCTCTATCCTATCCTACCCTCTATCCTATCTTATACTCTATCCTATCCTATCCTCTATCCTATACTATCCTCAATCCTATCCTATCCTCTATCCTATCCTATCCTCTATCCTATACAATCCCCTATCCTATCCTCTATCCGATCCTATCCTCTATCGTATCCTATACTCTATGCTATCCAATCCCCTATCCTATCCTCTATGCTATCCTATCCTCTATCCTATACTATCCTCTATCCTATCCCATCCTCTATCCTATCCAATCACCTATCCGATCCTCTATCCTATACTATCCGCTATCCTATCCTCTATTCGATCCTCGCCACTATAATATCGTATCCTCTATCCTATCCTATTCTCAATTCTATTCTATCCTCTATCGTATCCTATCCTCTATCCTATCCAATCCTATGTCGTATACTCTATCGTATCGTATTCTCTATCCTATCCTATCCTCCATCCTATCCGATCCTCTATCTTATCCTATCCTCTATAGTATCCTATCCTCTATCCTATTCTATATTCTATCCTATCCTATCCTCTATCCTATACTATCCTCTATCCTATCCTATCCTCTATCCTATCCTATCCTCTATCCTATCCTATCCTCTATCCTATCCTATCCTCTATCCTATCCTATCTTCTATCCTATCCTCTCATCTAATCTATCCACTATCGTATCCTATCCTCTATCCTATCCGATCCTCTATCCTATCCTATCCTCTATCCTATCCTATCCTCTATCCTATCCTATCCTCTATCCTATCCTATCCTCTATCCTATCCTATCCTCTATCCTATCCTATCCTCTATCCTATCCTATCCTCTATCCTATCCTATACTCTATCCTATCCTATCCTCTATCCTATACTATCCTCAATCCTATCCTATCCTCTATCCTATCCTATCCTCTATCCTATCCAATCACCTATCCGATCCTCTATCCTATCCTTTCCTCTATCCTATACTATCCTCAATCCTATCCTATCCTCTATCCTATCCTATCCTCTATCCTATCCAATCCCCTATCCGATCCTCTATCCTATCATATCCTCTATCCTATCCTATCCTCTATCCTAACCTATCCTCTATCCTATCCTATCCTCTATCCTATCCTATCCAATCCTCTATCCTATCCTATCCTCTATCCTATCTTATCCTCTATCCTATCCTATCCTATCCTCCATCCTATCCGATCCTCTATCTTATCCTATCCTCTATAGTATCCTATCCTCTATCCTATTCTATATTCTATCCTATCCTATCCTCTATCCTATACTATCCTCTATCCTATCCTATCCTCTATCCTATCATATCCTCTATCCTATCCTATCCTCTATCCTCTATCCTATCCTATCCTCTATCCTATCCTATCTTCTATCCTATCCTCTCATCTAATCTATCCACTATCGTATCCTATCCTCTATCCTATCCAATCCTATATCATATCCTCTATCCTATCCTATCATCTATCCTATCCTGTCCTCTATCCTATCCTATCCTCTATCCTATCCTATCCTCAATCCTATCCTCTATCCTCTATCCTATCCTATCCTCTATCCTATCCTATCCTCTATCCTATCCTATCCTCTATCCTATCCTATCCTCTATCCTATCCTATCCTCTATCCTATCCTATCCTCTATCCTATCCTATACTCTATCCTATCCTATCCTCTATCCTATACTATCCTCAATCCTATCCTATCCTCTATCCTATCCTATCCTCTATCCTATCCAATCACCTATCCGATCCTCTATCCTATCCTTTCCTCTATCCTATACTATCCTCAATCCTATCCTATCCTCTATCCTATCATATCCTCTATCCTATCCAATCCCCTATCCGATCCTCTATCCTATCCTATCCTCTATCCTATCCTATCCTCTATCCTATCTTATACTCTAACCTATCCTATCGTCTATCGTCTCCTGTCCTCTATCCTATACAATCCCCTATCCTATCCTCAATCCGATCCTATCCTCTATCCTATCCAATCCCCTATCCTATCCTCTATGCTATCCTATCCACTATCCTATACTATCCTCTATCCTATCCTATCCTCTATCCTATACTATCCTCTATCCTATCCTATCCTCTATCCTATCCAATCACCTATCCTATCCTCTATCCTATCCTATCCTCTATCCTATCCTATCCTCTATCCTATCCTATCCTCTATCCTATCCTATCCTCTATCCTATCCTATCCTCTATCCTATCCTATCCTCTATCCTATCCTATCCTCTATAATATCCTATCCTCTATCGTATCCTATCCTCTATCCTATCCTATCCTCTATCCTATCCGATCCTCTATCCTATCATATCCTCTATCCTATCCTATCCTCTATCCTATCCTCTCCTCTATCCTATCCTATCCTCTATCCTATCCTATCCTCTATCCTATCCTATCCTCTATCCTATCCTATCCTGTATCCTATCCTATCCTCTATCTTATCCTATCCTATCCTCTATCCTATCCTATCCTCTATCCTATACTATCCTCTATCCTATCCTATCCTCTATCCTATCCAATCACCTATCCGATCCTCTATCCTATCCTTTCCTCTATCCTATCCTATCATCAATCCTATTCTATCCTCTATCCTATCCTATCCTCTATCCTATTCTATACTCTATCCTATCCTATCCGCTATCCTATCCTCTATCCTATCCAATCCCCTATCCGATCCTCTATCCCATCATATCCTCTATCCTATCCTATCCTATCCTCTATCCTATCCTATCCTCTATCCTATCTTATCCTCTATCCTATCATATCCTCTATAATATCGTATCCTCTATCCAATCCTATACTCTATCCTATCCTATCCGATCCTCTATCCTATCCTTTCCTCTATCCTATCCTATCCTCAATCCTATCCTATCCTCTATCCTATCCTTTCCTCTATCCTATCCAATCCCCTATCCTATCCTCTATCCTATCCTATCCTCTATCCTATCCTATCATCTATCCTATACACTATCGTATCCTATCCTCTAACCTATCCAATCCTATATCCTATCCTCTAACCTATCCAATCCTATATCCTATCCTCTATCCTATCCTATCCTCTATCCTATCCTTTCCTCTATCCTATCCAATCCCCTATCCTATCCTCTATCCGATCCTATCCTCTATCCTATCCAATCCTCTATAATATCGTATCCTCTATCCTATCCTATCCTATACTCTATCCTATCCAATCCCCTATCCTATCCTCCATCCTATCCTATCGTCTATCGTATCCTATCCTCTATGCTATCCAATCCCGTATGCTATCCAATCCCCTATCCTATTCTTTATCCTATGCTCTATCCTATCCAATACCCTATCGTTTCCTCTATCCTATCCTATCCTCTATAATATCGTATCCTCTATCCTATCCTATACTCTATCCTATCCTATCCTATCCTCTATCCTATAATATCCTCTATCCTATCCTATCCTCTATCCTATCCGATCCTCTATCCTATCCTATCCTCTATCCTATCCTATCCTCTATCCTATACTATCCTCTATCCTATCCAATCACCTATCCGATCCTCTATCCTATCCTTTCCTCTATCCTATCCTATCCTCAATCCTATCCTATCCTCTATCCTATCCTATCCTCTATCCTATCCAATCCCCTATCCTATCCTCTATCCTATCCTATCCTCTATCGTATCCTATCCTCTATCCTATCCAATCCTATATCCTATCCTATCCGCTATCCTATCCCATCCTCTATCCTATCCTATCCTCTATCCTATCCTATCCTCTATAATATCCTATCCTCTATCCTATCCTATCCTCAATCCTATCCTATCCTCTATCCTATCCTATCCTCTATCCTATCCTATCCTCTATCCTATCCTATCCTCTATCCTATCGTATCCTCTATCCTATCCTATCCTCTATCCTATCCTATCCTCTATCCTATCCTATCCTCTATCCTATACTATCCTCTATCCTATCCTATCCGCTATCCTATCCTATCCTCTATCCTATACTATCCTCAATCCTATCCTATCCTCTATCCTATCCTATCCTCTATCCTATTCTATACTCTATCCAACCTAACCTCTATCCTATCCTATCCTCTATCCTATCCTATCCTCTATCCTATCCTATCCTCTATCCTATCCTATCGTCTATCCTATCCTATCCTCTATCCCATCCTATCCTCTATCCTATCCTATCCTCTATCCTATCCTATCCTCTATCCTATCCTATCCTCTATCCTATCCTATCCTCTATCCTATCCTATCCTCTATCCTATCCTATCCTCTATCCTATCCTATCCTCTATCCTATCCTATCCTCTATCCTATCCTATCCTCTATCCTATCCTATCCTCTATCCTATCCTATCCTCTATCCTATCCTCTATCCTATCCTATCCTCTATAATATCCTATCCTCTATCCTATCCTATCCTCAATCCTATCCTATCCTCTATCCTATCCTATCCTCTATCCTATCCTATCCTCTATCCTATCCTATCCTCTATCCTATCCAATCACCTATCCGATCCTCTATCCTATCCTATCCTCAATCCTATCCTATCCACTATCCTATCCTATACTCGATCCTATCCAATCCCCTATCCTATCCTCCATCCTATCCTATCCTCTATCGTATCCTATCCTCTATCCTATCCAATCCCCTATCCTATCCTCTATCCTATCCTATTCTTTATCCTATGCTCTATCCTATCCAATACCCTATCGTTTCCTCTTTCCTATCCTCTATCATATCCTATTCTTTATCCTATGCTCTATCCTATCCAATACCCTATCGTTTCCTCTATCGTATCCTTTATCCTATCCTATTCTTTATCCTATGCTCTATCCTATCCAATACCCTATCGTTTCCTCTATCCTATCCTATCCTCTATAATATCGTATCCTCTATGCTATCCTCTCCTCTATCCTATCCTATCCTCTATCCTATCCTATCCTCTATCCTATACTATCTTCTATCCTATCCTATCCTCTATGCTATCCAATCCCCTATCCTATCCTCTATCCTATAATATCCTCTATCCTATCCTATACTCTATCCTATCCGATCCTCTATCCTATCCTATCCTCTATCCTATCCTATCCTCTATCCTATACTATCCTCTATCCTATCCAATCACCTATCCGATCCTCTATCCTATCCTTTCCTCTATCCTATCATATCCTCAATCCTATCCTATCCTCTATCCTATCCTATCCTCTATCCTATCCAATCCCCTATCCTATCCTCTATCCTATCCTATCCTCTATCGTATCCTATCCTCTATCCTATCCAATCCTATATCCTATCCTATCCGCTATCCTATCCCATCCTCTATCCTATCCTATCCTCTATCCTATCCTATCCTCTATAATATCCTATCCTCTATCCTATCCTATCCTCAATCCTATCCTATCCTCTATCCTATCCTATCCTCTATCCTATCCTATCCTCTATCCTATCCTATCCTCTATCCTATCCTATCCTCTATCCTATCCTATCCTCTATCCTATCCTATCCTCTATCCTATCCTCTATCCTATCCTATCCTCTATAATATCCTATCCTCTATCCTATCCTATCCTCAATCCTATCCTATCCTCTATCCTATCCTATCCTCTATCCTATCCTATCCTCTATCCTATCCTATCCTCTATCCTATCCAATCACCTATCCGATCCTCTATCCTATCCTATCCTCAATCCTATCCTATCCACTATCCTATCCTATACTCGATCCTATCCAATCCCCTATCCTATCCTCCATCCTATCCTATCCTGTATCGTATCCTATCCTCTATCCTATCCAATCCCCTATCCTATCCTCTATCCTATCCTATTCTTTATCCTATGCTCTATCCTATCCAATACCCTATCGTTTCCTCTTTCCTATCCTCTATCATATCCTATTCTTTATCCTATGCTCTATCCTATCCAATACCCTATCGTTTCCTCTATCCTATCCTTTATCCTATCCTATTCTTTATCCTATGCTCTATCCTATCCAATACCCTATCGTTTCCTCTATCCTATCCTATCCTCTATAATATCGTATCCTCTATGCTATCCTCTCCTCTATCCTATCCTATCCTCTATCCTATCCTATCCTCTATCCTATACTATCTTCTATCCTATCCTATCCTCTATGCTATCCAATCCCCTATCCTATCCTCTATCCTATCCTATCCTCTATCCTATCCTATCCTCTATCCTATCCTATCCTCTATCCTATCCTCTATCCTATCCTATCCTGTATCCTATCCTATCCTCTATCCTATCCTACCCTATCCTATCCTCTATCCTATCCTATCCTCTATCGTCTCCTGTCCTCTAGCCTATACAATCCCCTACTCTATCCTTTATCGTCTCCTATTGTCTATCCTATCCAATCCCCTATCCTATCCTCTATCCGATCCTATCCTCTATCGTATCCTATACACTATCTTATCCAATCCCCTATCCTATCCTCTATGCTATCCTATCCACTATCCTATACTCTCCTCTATCCTATCCTATCTTCTATCCTATCCTATCCTCTATCCTATCCTATCCTCTATCCTATCCAATCACCTATCCGATCCTCTATCCTATCCTCTACCCTATCCTATCCTCTATCCTATCCTATCCTATCCTCTATCCTATCATCTCCTCTATCCTATCCTATCCTCTATCCTATCATCTCCTCTATCCTATCCTATCCTCTATCCTATCCTATCCTCTATCCTATCCTATCCTCTATCCTATCCTATCCTCTATCCTATCCTATCCTATCCTCTATCCTATCTTATCCTCTATCCTATTCTATCCTCTATCCTATCCTATCCTCTATCCTATCCTCTATCCTATCCTCTATCCTATCCTATCCTCTATCCTCTCCTATCCTCTATCCTATCCTATCCTCTATCCTATCCTATCCTCTATCCTATCCTATCCTCTATCCTATCCTATCCTCTATCCTATCCTATCCTCTATCCTATCCTATCCTATCCTCTATCGTATCCTATCCTCTATCCTATCCTATCCTCCATCCTATCCTTTCCTCTATCCTATCCTATCCTCTATCCTATCCTGTCCTCTATCCTGTCCTATCCTCTATCCTATCCTATCCGCTATCCTATCCTATCCTCTATCCGATCCTCTATCCTATCCTATCCTGTATCCTATCCTATCCTCTATCAGATCCTCTATCCTATCCTATCATCTATCCTATCCTCTATCGTATCCTATCCTCTATCCTATCATATCCTCTATCCTATCCTATCCTCTATCCAATCCTATCCTCTATCCTATCCTATCCTCTATCCTATCGTATCCTCTATCCTATCCTATCCTCTATCCTATCGTATCCTCTATCCTATCCTATCCTCTATCCTATCCTATCCTCTATCCTATCCTATCCTCTATCCTATCCTATCCTCTATCCAATTCTATCCTCTATCCGATCCTCTATCCTATTCTATCCTCTATCCTATCCTATCCTCTATCCTATCCTATCCTCTATCCCATTCTACCCTCTATCCTATCCTATCCTCTATCCTATCCTCTATCCTATCCTATCCTCTATCCTATCCTATCCTCTATCCTATCCTATCCTCTATCCTATCCTATCCTCTATCCTATCCTATCCTCTATCCTATCCTATCCTCTATCCTATCCTATCCTCTATCCTATCCTATCCCCTATCCTATCCTCTATCGTCTCCTATCCTCTATCCTATCCAATCCCCTATACTTTCCTCTATCGGATCCTATCCTCTATCGTATCCTATACTCTATCCTATCCAATCCCCTATCCTATCCTCTATCCTATCATATCCTGTATCCTATCCTATCCTCTATCCTATCCGATCCTCTATCGTCTCCTGTCCTCTCGCCTATACAATCCCCTATCCTATCCTCTATCGTCTCTTATCCTCTATCCTATACAATCCCCTATCCTATCCTCTATCTTCTCCTATTGTCTATCCTATCCAATCCCCTATCCTATCCTCTATCCGATCCTATCCTCTATCGTATCCTATACTCTATTATATCCAATCCCCTATCCTATCCTCTATGCAATCCTATCCACTATCCTATACTATCCTCTATCCTATTCTGTCCTCTATCCTATACTATCCTCTATCCTATCCTATCCTGTATCCCATCCAATCACCTATCCGATCCTCTATCCTATCCTATCCTCTATCCTATCCTATCCTCTATCCTATCCTATCCTCTATCCTATCCTATCCTCTATCCTATCCAATCACCTATCCGATCCTCTATCCTATCCTTTCCTCTATTCTATCCTATCCTCAATCCTATCCTACCCTCTATCCTATCCTATCCTCTATCCTATCCTATCCTCTATCCTATCCTATCCTGTATCCTATCCTATCCTCTATCCTATCCGATCCTCTATCGTCTCCTGTCCTCTCGCCTATACAATCCCCTATCCTATCCTCTATCGTCTCCTATCCTCTATCCTATACAATCCCCTATCCTATCCTCTATCTTCTCCTATTGTCTATCCTATCCAATCCCCTATCCTATCCTCTATCCGATCCTATCCTCTATCGTATCCTATACTCTATTATATCCAATCCCCTATCCTATCCTCTATGCAATCCTATCCACTATCCTATACTATCCTCTATTCTATTCTGTCCTCTATCCTATACTATCCTCTATCCTATCCTATCCTGTATCCCATCCAATCACCTATCCGATCCTCTATCCTATCCTATCCTCTATCCTATCCTATCCTCTATCCTATCCTATCCTCTATCCTATCCTATCCTCTATCCTATCCTATCCTCTATCCTATCCTATCCTCTATCCTATCCAATCACCTATCCGATCCTCTATCCTATCCTTTCCTCTATTCTATCCTATCCTCAATCCTATCCTACCCTCTATCCTATCCTATCCTCTAACCTATCCTATCCTCTATCCTATCCTATCCTCTAACCTATCCTATCCTCTATCGTCTCTTGTCCTCTATCCTATACAATCCCCTATCCTATCCTCTATCGTCTCCTATCCTCTATCCTATTCAATCCCCTATCCTATCCTCTATCCTATCCTATCCTCTATCCTATCATATCCTCTATCCTATCCTATCCTCTATCCTATCCTATCCTCTATCCTATCCTATCCTCTATCCTATCCTATCCTCTATCCTATCCTATCCTCTATCCTATCCTATCCTGTATCCTATCCTATCCTCTATCCTATCCAATCACCTATCCGATCCTCTATCCTATCCTTTCCTCTATCCTATACTATCCTCAATCCTATCCTATCCTCTATCCTATCCAATCCCCTATCCGATCCTCTATCCTATCATATCCTCTATCCTATCCTATCCTCTATCCTATCCTATCCTCTATCCTATCCTATCCTCTATCCTATCCTATCCTCTATCCTATCCTATCCTCTATCCTATCCTATCCTCTATCCTATCCTATCCTCTATCCTATCCTATCCTCTATCCTATCCTATCCTCTATCCTATCCTATCCTCTATCCTATCCTATCCTGTATCCTATCCTATCCTCTATCTTATCCTATCCTATCCTCTATCCTATCCTATCCTCTATCCTATACTATCCTCTATCCTATCCTATCCTCTATCCTATCCAATCACCTATCCGATCCTCTATCCTATCCTTTCCTCTATCCTATCCTATCATCAATCCTATTCTATCCTCTATCCTATCCTATCCTCTATCCTATTCTATACTCTATCCTATCCTATCCGCTATCCTATCCTCTATCCTATCCAATCCCCTATCCGATCCTCTATCCTATCATATCCTCTATCCTATCCTATCCTCTATCCTATCCTATCCTATCCTCTATCCTATCCTATCCTCTATCCTATCTTATCCTCTATCCTATCCTATCCCCTATAATATCGTATCCTCTATCCAATCCTATACTCTATCCTATCCTATCCGATCCTCTATCCTATCCTTTCCTCTATCCTATCCTATCCTCAATCCTATCCTATCCTCTATCCTATCCTTTCCTCTATCCTATCCAATCCCCTGTCCTATCCTCTATCCTATCCTATCCTCTATCCTATCCTATCATCTATCCTATACACTATCGTATCCTATCCTCTAACCTATCCAATCCTATATCCTATCCTCTAACCTATCCAATCCTATATCCTATCCTCTATCCTATCCTATCCGATCCTCTATCCTATCCTTTCCTCTATCCTATCCTATCCTCAATCCTATCCTATCCTCTATCCTATCCTATCCTCTATCCTATCCAATCCCCTATCCTATCCTCTATCCTATCCTATCCTCTATCGTATCCTATCCTCTATCCTATCCAATCCTATATCCTATCCTATCCGCTATCCTATCCCATCCTCTATCCTATCCTATCCTCTATCCTATCCTATCCTCTATAATATCCTATCCTCTATCCTATCCTATCCTCAATCCTATCCTATCCTCTATCCTATCCTATCCTCTATCCTATCCTATCCTCTATCCTATCCTATCCTCTATCCTATCGTATCCTCTATCCTATCCTATCCTCTATCCTATCCTATCCTCTATCCTATCCTATCCTCTATCCTATACTATCCTCTATCCTATCCTATCCGCTATCCTATCCTATCCTCTATCCTATACTATCCTCAATCCTATCCTATCCTCTATCCTATCCTATCCTCTATCCTATTCTATACTCTATCCAACCTAACCTCTATCCTATCCTATCCTCTATCCTATCCTATCCTCTATTCTATCCTATCCTCTATCCTATCCTATCGTCTATCCTATCCTATCCTCTATCCCATCCTATCCTCTATCCTATCCTATCCTCTATCCTATCCTATCCTCTATCCTATCCTATCCTCTATCCTATCCTATCCTCTATCCTATCCTATCCTCTATCCTATCCTATCCTCTATCCTATCCTATCCTCTATCCTATCCTATCCTCTATCCTATCCTATCCTCTATCCTATCCTATCCTCTATCCTATCCTCTATCCTATCCTATCCTCTATAATATCCTATCCTCTATCCTATCCTATCCTCAATCCTATCCTATCCTCTATCCTATCCTATCCTCTATCCTATCCTATCCTCTATCCTATCCTATCCTCTATCCTATCCAATCACCTATCCGATCCTCTATCCTATCCTATCCTCAATCCTATCCTATCCACTATCCTATCCTATACTCGATCCTATACAATCCCCTATCCTATCCTCCATCCTATCCTATCCTCTATCGTATCCTATCCTCTATCCTATCCAATCCCCTATCCTATCCTCTATCCTATCCTATTCTTTATCCTATGCTCTATCCTATCCAATACCCTATCGTTTCCTCTTTCCTATCCTCTATCATATCCTATTCTTTATCCTATGCTCTATCCTATCCAATACCCTATCGTTTCCTCTATCCTATCCTTTATCCTATCCTATTCTTTATCCTATCCTCTATCCTATCCTATCCTCTATCCTATACTATCTTCTATCCTATCCTATCCTCTATGCTATCCAATCCCCTATCCTATCCTCTATCCTATCCTATCCTCTATCCTATCCTATCCTCTATCCTATCCTATCCTCTATCCTATCCTATCCTCTATCCTATCCAATCCCCTATCCGATCCTCTATCCTATCATATCCTCTATCCTATCCTATCCTGTATCCTATCCAATCCCCTATCCTATCCTCTATCCTATCCTATAATCTATCCTATCCTATCCACTATCCTATCCTATCCTCTATCCTATCCTCTATCCTATCCTATCCTGTATCCTATCCTATCCTCTATCCTATCCTACCCTATCCTATCCTCTATCCTATCCTATCCTCTATCGTCTCCTGTCCTCTAGCCTATACAATCCCCTATTCTATCCTTTATCGTCTCCTATTGTCTATCCTATCCAATCCCCTATCCTATCCTCTATCCGATCCTATCCTCTATCGTATCCTATACACTATCTTATCCAATCCCCTATCCTATCCTCTATGCTATCCTATCCACTATCCTATACTCTCCTCTATCCTATCCTATCTTCTATCCTATCCTATCCTCTATCCTATCCTATCCTCTATCCTATCCTATCCTCTATCCTATCCTATCCTCTATCCTATCCTATCCTCTATCCTATCCTATCCTCTATCCTATCTTATCCTCTATAATATCCTATCCTCTATCGTATTCTATCCTCTATCCTATCCTATCCTCTATCCTATCCGATCCTCTATCCTATCATATCCTCTATCCTATCCTATCCTCTATCCTATCCTATCCTCTATCCTATCCTATCCTCCATCCTATCCTATCCTGTATCCTATCCTATCCTCTATCCTATCCTACCCTATCCTATCCTCTATCCTATCCTATCCTCTATGATATCCTATCCTCTATCCTATACTATCCTCTATCCTATCCCATCCTCTATCCTATCCAATCACCTATCCGATCCTCTATCCTATCCTTTCCTCTATCCTATACTATCCTCAATCCTATCCTATCCTCTATCCTATCCAATCCCCTATCCGATCCTCTATCCTATCATATCCTCTATCAAATCCTATCCTCTATCCTATCCTATCCTCTATCCTATCCTATCCTCTATCCTATCCTATCCTCTATCCTATCCTATCCTATCCTCTATCCTATACTATCCTCTATCCTATCCTATCCTCTATCCTATCCAATCACCTATCCGATCCTCTATCCTATCCTTTCCTCTATCCTATCCTATCATCAATCCTATTCTATCCTCTATCCTATCCTATCCTCTATCCTATCCTATCCTCTATCCTATTCTATACTCTATCCTATCCTATCCGCTATCCTATCCTCTATCCTATCCTCTATCCTATCCAATCCCCTATCCGATCCTCTATCCTATCATATCCTCTATCCTATCCAATCCTCTATCCTATCCTCTATCCTATCCTATCCTCTATCCTATCTTATCCTCTATAATATCGTATCCTCTATCCAATCCTATACTCTATCCTATCCTATCCGATCCTCTATCCTATCCTTTCCTCTATCCTATCCTATCCTCAATCCTATCCTATCCTCTATCCTATCCTTTCCTCTATCCTATCCAATCCCCTATCCTATCCTCTATCCTATCCTATCCTCTATCCTATCCTATCATCTATCCTATACACTATCGTATCCTATCCTCTAACCTATCCAATCCTATATCCTATCCTCTATCCTATCCTATCCTCTATCCTATCCTTTCCTCTATCCTATCCAATCCCCTATCCTAACCTCTATCCGATCCTATCCTCTATCCTATCCAATCCTCTATAATATCGTATCCTCTATCCTATCCTATCCTATACTCTATCCTATCCAATCCCCTATCCTATCCTCCATCCTATCCTATCGTCTATCGTATCCTATCCTCTATCCTATCCAATCCCGTATGCTATCCAATCCCCTATCCTATTCTCTATCCTATCCTATTCTTTATCCTATGCTCTATCCTATCCAATACCCTATCGTTTCCTCTATCCTATCCTATCCTCTATAATATCGTATCCTCTATCCTATCCTATACTCTATCCTATCCTATCCTATCCTCTATCCTATAATATCCTCTATCCTATCCTATCCTCTATCCTATCCTATCCTCTATCCTATCCTATCCTCTATCCTATCCTATCCTCTATCCTATACTATCCTCTATCCTATCCAATCACCTATCCGATCCTCTATCCTATCCTTTCCTCTATCCTATCCTATCCTCAATCCTATCCTATCCTCTATCCTATCCTATCCTCTATCCTATCCAATCCCCTATCGTATCCTCTATCCTATCCTATCCTCTATCGTATCCTATCCTCTATCCTATCCAATCCTATATCCTATCCTATCCGCTATCCTATCCGATCCTCTATCCTATCCTATCCTCTATCCTATCCTATCCTCTATAATATCCTATCCTCTATCCTATCCTATCCTCAATCCTATCCTATCCTCTATCCTATCCTATCCTCTATCCTATCCTATCCTCTATCCTATCCTATCCTCTATCCTATCCTATCCTCAATCCTATCCTATCCTCTATCCTATCCTATCCTCTATCCTATCCTATCCTCTATCCTATCCTATCCTCTATCCTATCCTATCCTCTATCCTATACTATCCTCTATCCTATCCTATCCGCTATCCTATCCTATCCTCTATCCTATACTATCCTCAATCCTATCCTATCCTCTATCCTATCCTATCCTCTATCCTATTCTATACTCTATCCAACCTAACCTCTATCCTATCCTATCCTCTATCCTATCCTATCCTCTATCCTATCCTATCCTCTATCCTATCCTATCCTCTATCCTATCCTATCCTCTATCCCATCCTATCCTCTATCCTATCCTATCCTCTATCCTATCCTATCCTGTATCCTATCCTATCCTCTATCCTATCCTATCCTCTATCCTATCCTATCCTCTATCCTATCCTATCCTCTATCCTATCCTATCCTCTATCCTATCCTATCCTCTATCCTATCCTATCCTCTATCCTATCCTATCCTCTATCCTATCCTATCCTCTATCCTATCCAATCACCTATCCGATCCTCTATCCTATCCTATCCTCTATCCTATCCTATCCTCTATCCTATCCTATCCTCTATCCTATCCTATCCTCTATCCTATCCAATCACCTATCCGATCCTCTATCCTATCCTATCCTCAATCCTATCCTATCCTCTATCCTATCCTATCCTCTATCCTATCCAATCCCCTATCCTATCCTCTATCCTATCCTATCCTCTATCGTATCCTATCCTCTATCCTATCCAATCCTATATCCTATCCTATCCGCTATCCTATCCCATCCTCTATCCTATCCTATCCTCTATCCTATCCTATCCTCTATAATATCCTATCCTCTATCGTATTCTATCCTCTATCCTATCCTATCCTCTATCCTATCCGATCCTCTATCCTATCATATCCTCTATCCTATCCTATCCTCTATCCTACCCTATCCTCTATCCTATCCTATCCTCTATCCTATCCTATCCTCCATCCTATCCTATCCTGTATCCTATCCTATCCTCTATCCTATCCTACCCTATCCTATCCTCTATCCTATCCTATCCTCTATCCTATACTATCCTCTATCCTATACTATCCTCTATCCTATCCTATCCGCTATCCTATCCTATCCTCTATCCTATCCTTTCCTCTATCCTATACTATCCTCAATCCTATCCTATCCTCTATCCTATCCTATCCTCTATCCAACCTAACCTCTATCCTATCCTATCCTCTATCCTATCCTATCCTCTATCCTATCCTATCCTCTATCCTATCCTATCCTCTATCCTATCCTATCCTCTATCCTATCCTCTATCCTATCCTCTATCCTATCCTACCCTATCCTCTATCCTATCCTATCCTCTATCCTATCCTATCCTCTATCCCATCCTATCCTCTATCCTATCCTATCCTCTATCCTATCCTATCCTCTATCCTATCCTATCCTCTATCCTATCCTATCCTCTATCCTATCCTATCCTCTATCCTATCCTATCCTCTATCCTATCCTATCCTCTATCCTATCCTATCCTCTATCCTATCCTATCCTCTATCCTATCCTCTATCCTATCCTATCCTCTATCCAATCCAATCCTCTATCCTATCCTATCCTCTATCCTATCCTCTATCCTATCCTATCCTCTATCCTATCCTATCCTATCCTCAATCCTATCCTATCCACTATCCTATCCTATACTCGATCCTATCCAATCCCCTATCCTATCCTCCATCCTATCCTATCCTCTATCGTATCCTATCCTCTATCCTATCCAATCCCCTATCCTATCCTCTATCCTATCCTATTCTTTATCCTATGCTCTATCCTATCCAATACCCTATCGTTTCCTCTATCCTATCCTCTATCCTATCCTATTTTTTATCCTATGCTCTATCCTATTAAATACCCTATCGTTTCCTCTATCCTATCCTCTATCCTATCCTATTCTTTATCCTATGCTCTATCCTATCCAATACCCTATCGTTTCCTCTATCCTATCCTATCCTCTATAATATCGTATCCTCTATGCTATCCTATCCTCTATCCTATCCTATCCTCTATCCTATCCTATCCTCTATCCTATACTATCTTCTATCCTATCCTATCCTCTATCCTATCCAATCCCCTATCCTATCCTCTATCCTATCCTATCCTCTATCCTATCCTATCCTCTATCCTATCCTATCCTCTATCCTATCCAATCCCCTATCCGATCCTCTATCCTATCATATCCTCTATCCTATCCTATCCTGTATCCTATCCAATCCCCTATCCTATCCGCTATCCTATCCTATCCTCTATCCTATCCTATCCTCTAACCTATCCAATCCTATATCCTATCCTCTATCCTATCCTATCCTCTATCCTATCCTATCCTCTATCCTATCATATCCTCTATCCTATACTATCCTCTATCCTATCCTATCCTCTATCCTATCCAATCACCTATCCGATCCTCTATCCTATCCTTTCCTCTATCCTATCCTATCCTCAATCCTATCCTATCCTCTACCCTATCCTATCCTCTATCCTATCCTCTATCCTATCCTATCCTCTATCCTACCCAATCCCCTAACCTATCCTCTATCCTATCCTATCCTCTATCGTATCCTATCCTCTATCCTATCCAATCCTATATCCTATCCTATCCGCTATTCTATCCCATCCTCTATCCTATCCTATCCTCTATCCTATCCTATCCTCTATAATATCCTATCCTCTATCCTATCCTATCCTATCCTCTATCCTATCCTATCCTCTATCCTATCCTATCCTCTATCCTATCCTCTATCCTATCCTATCCTCTATCCTATCCAATCCCCTAACCTATCCTCTATCCTATCCTCTATCGTCTCCTGTCCTCTATCCTATACAATCCCCTATCCTATCCTCTATCCTATCCTATCCTCTATCCTATCCTATCCTCTTTCCTATCCTATCCTCTATCCTATCCTATCTTCTATCCTATCCTCTCATCTAATCTATCCACTATCGTATCCTATCCTCTATCCTATCCAATCCTATATCCTATCCTCTATCCAATCCAATCCTCTATCCTATCCTATCCTCTATCCTATCCTATCCTCTATCCTATCCTATCCTCTATCCTATCCTATCCTCTATCCTATCCTATCCTCTATAATATCCTATCCTCTATCGTATCCTATCCTCTATCCTATCCTATCCTATATCCTATCCGATCCTCTATCCTATCATATCCTCTATCCTATCCTATCCTCTATCCTATCCTATCCTCTATCCTATCCTATCCTCTATCCTATCCTATCCTCAATCCTATCCTCTATCCTATCCTATCCTCTATCCTATCCTATCCTCTATCCTATCCTATCCTCTATCCTATCCTATCCTCTATCCTATCCTATCCTCTATCCTATCCTATCCTCTATCCTATCTTATACTCTATCCTATCCTATCCTCTATCCTATACTATCCTCAATCCTATCCTATCCTCTATCCTATCCTATCCTCTATCCTATCCAATCACCTATCCTATCCTCTATCCTATCCTATCCTCTATCCGATCCTATCCTCTATCGTATCCTATACTCTATGCTATCCAATCCCCTATCCTATCCTCTATGCTATCCTATCCTCTATCCTATACTATCCTCTATCCTATCCCATCCTCTATCCTATCCAATCACCTATCCGATCCTCTATCCTATCCTATCCGCTATCCTATCCTCTATTCGATCCTCGCCACTATAATATCGTATCCTCTATCCTATCCTATCCTCCATCCTATCCTATCCTCTATCGTATCCTATCCTCTATCCTATCCAATCCCCTATCCTATCCTCTATCCTATCCTATTCTTTATCCTATGCTCTATCCTATCCAATACCCTATCGTTTCCTCTATCCTATCCTCTATCCTATCCTATTTTTTATCCTATGCTCTATCCTATTAAATACCCTATCGTTTCCTCTATCCTATCCTCTATCCTATCCTATTCTTTATCCTATGCTCTATCCTATCCAATACCCTATCGTTTCCTCTATCCTATCCTATCCTCTATAATATCGTATCCTCTATGCTATCCTATCCTCTATCCTATCCTATCCTCTATCCTATCCTATCCTCTATCCTATACTATCTTCTATCCTATCCTATCCTCTATCCTATCCAATCCCCTATCCTATCCTCTATCCTATCCTATCCTCTATCCTATCCTATCCTCTATCCTATCCAATCCCCTATCCGATCCTCTATCCTATCATATCCTCTATCCTATCCTATCCTGTATCCTATCCAATCCCCTATCCTATCCGCTATCCTATCCTATCCTCTATCCTATCCTATCCTCTAACCTATCCAATCCTATATCCTATCCTCTATCCTATCCTATCCTCTATCCTATCCTATCCTCTATCCTATCATATCCTCTATCCTATACTATCCTCTATCCTATCCTATCCTCTATCCTATCCAATCACCTATCCGATCCTCTATCCTATCCTTTCCTCTATCCTATCCTATCCTCAATCCTATCCTATCCTCTACCCTATCCTATCCTCTATCCTATCCTCTATCCTATCCTATCCTCTATCCTACCCAATCCCCTAACCTATCCTCTATCCTATCCTATCCTCTATCGTATCCTATCCTCTATCCTATCCAATCCTATATCCTATCCTATCCGCTATTCTATCCCATCCTCTATCCTATCCTATCCTCTATAATATCCTATCCTCTATCCTATCCTATCCTATCCTCTATCCTATCCTATCCTCTATCCTATCCTATCCTCTATCCTATCCTCTATCCTATCTTATCCTCTATCCTATCCAATCCCCTAACCTATCCTCTATACTATCCTCTATCGTCTCCTGTCCTCTATCCTATACAATCCCCTATCCTATCGTCTATCCTATCCTATCCTCTATCCTATCCTATCCTCTTTCCTATCCTATCCTCTATCCTATCCTATCCTCTATCCTATTCTATACTCTATCCAACCTAACCTCTATCCTATCCTATCCTCTATCCTATCCTATCCTCTATCCTATCCTATCCTCTATCCTATCCTATCCTCTATCCTATCCTATCCTCTATCCTATCCTATCCTCTATCCTATCCTATCCTCTATCCTATCCTATCCTCTATAATATCCTATCCTCTATCGTATCCTATCCTCTATCCTATCCTATCCTATATCCTATCCGATCCTCTATCCTATCATATCCTCTATCCTATCCTATCCTCTATCCTATCCTATCCTCTATCCTATCCTATCCTCTATCCTATCCTATCCTCTATCCTATCCTATCCTCAATCCTATCCTCTATCCTATCCTATCCTCTATCCTATCCTATCCTCTATCCTATCCTATCCTCTATCCTATCCTATCCTCTATCCTATCCTATCCTCTATCCTATCCTATCCTCTATCCTATCTTATACTCTATCCTATCCTATCCTCTATCCTATCCTATCCTCTATCCTATCCTATCCTCTATCCTATCCTATCTTCTATCCTATCCTCTCATCTAATCTATCCACTATCGTATCCTATACTCTATTCTATCCAATCCTATATCCTATCCTGTATCCAATCCAATCCTCTATCCTATCCTATCCTCTATCCTATCCGATCCTCTATCCTATCCTATCCTCTATCCTATCCTATCCTCTATCCTATCCTATCCTCTATAATATCCTATCCTCTATCGTATCCTATCCCCTATCCTATCCTCTATCCTATCCTATCCTCTATCCTATCCTATCCTCTATCCTATCCTATCCTCTATCCTATCCTATCCTCTATCCTATCCTATCCTCTATCCTATCCTATCCTCTATCCTATCCTATCCGCTATCCTATCCTCTATTCGATCCTCGCCACTATAATATCGTATCCTCTATCTTATCCTATTCTCAATTCTATTCTATCCTCTATCGTATCCTATCCTCTATCCTATCCAATCCTATGTCCTATACTCTATCGTATCGTATTCTCTATCCTATCCTATCCTCCATCCTATCCGATCCTCTATCTTATCCTATCCTCTATAGTATCCTATCCTCTATCCTATTCTATATTCTATCCTATCCTATCCTCTATCCTATACTATCCTCTATAATATCCTATCCTCTATCGTATTCTATCCTCTATCCTATCCTATCCTCTATCCTATCCGATCCTCTATCCTATCATATCCTCTATCCTATTCTATCCTCTATCCTATCCTATCCTCTATCCTATCCTATCCTCTATCCTATCCTATCCTCTATCCTATCCTATCCTCTACCCTATCCTATCCTCTATCCTATCCTATCCTCTATCCTATACTATCCTCTATCCTATCCTATCCTCTATCCTATCCAATCACCTATCCGATCCTCTATCCTATCCTTTCCTCTATCCTATACTATCCTCAATCGTATCCTATCCTCTATCCTATCCTATCCTCTATCCTATCCAATCCCCTATCCGATCCTCTAACCTATCATATCCTCTATCCTATCCTATCCTCTATCCTATCCTATCCTCTATCCTATCCTATCCCCTATCCTATCCTGTCCTCTATCCTATCCTATCCTCTATCCTATCCTATCCTCTATCCTATCCTATACTCTATCCTATCCTATCCTCTATCCTATACTATCCTGAATCCTATCCTATCCTCTATCCTATCCTATCCTCTATCCTATCCAATCACCTATCCGATCCTCTATCCTATCCTTTCCTCTATCCTATACTATCCTCAATCCTATCCTATCCTCTATCCTATCCTATCCTCTATAATATCGTGTCCTCTATCCTATCCTATACTCTATCCTATCCTATCCTATCCTCTATCCTATAATATCCTCTATCCTATCCTATCCTCTATCCTATCCTATCCTCTATCCTATCCTATCCTCTATCCTATCCTATCCTCTATCCTATACTATCCTCTATCCTATCCAATCACCTATCCGATCCTCTATCCTATCCTTTCCTCTATCCTATCCTATCCTCAATCCTATCCTACCCTCTATCCTATCCTATCCTCTATCCTATCCAATCCCCTATCCTATCCTCTATCCTATCCTATCCTCTATCGTATCCTATCCTCTATCCTATCCAATCCTATATCCTATCCTATCCGCTATCCTATCCGATCCTCTATCCTATCCTATCCTCTATCCTATCCTATCCTCTATAATATCCTATCCTCTATCCTATCCTATCCTCAATCCTATCCTATCCTCTATCCTGTCCTATCCTCTATCCTATCCTATCCTCTATCCTATCCTATCCTCTATCCTATCGTATCCTCTATCCTATCCTATCCTCTATACTATCCTATCCTCTATCCTATCCTATCCTCTATCCTATCCTATCCTCTATCCTATACTATCCTCTATCCTATCCTATCCGCTATCCTATCCTATCCTCTATCCTATACTATCCTCAATCCTATCCTATCCTCTATCCTATCCTATCCTCTATCCTATTCTATACTCTATCCAACCTAACCTCTATCCTATCCTATCCTCTATCCTATCCTATCCTCTATCCTATCCTATCCTCTATCCTATCCTATCCTCTATCCTATCCTATCCTCTATCCCATCCTATCCTCTATCCTATCCTATCCTCTATCCTATCCTATCCTCTATCCTATCCTATCCTCTATCCTATCCTATCCTCTATCCTATCCTATCCTCTTTCCTATCCTATCCTCTATCCTATCCTATCCTCTATCCTATCCAATCACCTATCCGATCCTCTATCCTATCCTATCCTCAATCCTATCCTATCCTCTATCCTATCCTATCCTCTATCCTATCCTATCCTCTATCGTATCCTATCCTCTATCCTATCCAATCCCCTATCCTATCCTCTATCCGATCCTATCCTCCATCCTATCCTATCCTCTATCCTATCCTATCCTCTATCCTATCCTATCCTCTATCCTATCCTATCCTCCATCCTATCCTATCCTGTATCCTATCCTATCCTCTATCCTATCCTACCCTATCCTATCCTCTATCCTATCCTATCCTCTATCCTATACTATCCTCTATCCTATACTATCCTCTATCCTATCCTATCCGCTATCCTATCCTATCCTCTATCCTATCCTTTCCTCTATCCTATACTATCCTCAATCCTATCCTATCCTCTATCCTATCCTATCCTCTATCCAACCTAACCTCTATCCTATCCTATCCTCTATCCTATCCTATCCTCTATCCTATCCTATCCTCTATCCTATCCTATCCTCTATCCTATCCTATCCTCTATCCTATCCTATCCTCTATCCTATCCTATCCTCTATCCTATCCTATCCTCTATCCTATCCTCTATCCTATCCTATCCTATCCTCTATCCTATCCTATCCTCTATCCCATCCTATCCTCTATCCTATCCTATCCTCTATCCTATCCTATCCTCTATCCTATCCTATCCTCTATCCTATCCTATCCTCTATCCTATCCTATCCTCTATCCTATCCTATCCTCTATCCTATCCTATCCTCTATCCTATCCTCTATCCTATACTATCCTCTATCCAATCCAATCCTCTATCCTATCCTATCCTCTATCCTATCCTATCCTCTATCCTATCCTATCCTATCCTCAATCCTATCCTATCCACTATCCTATCCTATACTCGATCCTATCCAATCCCCTATCCTATCCTCCATCCTATCCTATCCTCTATCGTATCCTATCCTCTATCCTATCCAATCCCCTATCCTATCCTCTATCCTATCCTATTCTTTATCCTATGCTCTATCCTATCCAATACCCTATCGTTTCCTCTATCCTATCCTCTATCCTATCCTATTCTTTATCCTATGCTCTATCCTATCCAATACCCTATCGTTTCCTCTATCCTATCCTCTATCCTATCCTATTCTTTATCCTATGCTCTATCCTATCCAATACCCTATCGTTTCCTCTATCCTATCCTATCCTCTATAATATCGTATCCTCTATGCTATCCTATCCTCTATCCTATCCTATCCTCTATCCTATCCTATCCTCTATCCTATACTATCTTCTATCCTATCCTATCCTCTATCCTATCCAATCCCCTATCCTATCCTCTATCCTATCCTATCCTCTATCCTATCCTATCCTCTATCCTATCCTATCCTCTATCCTATCCAATCCCCTATCCGATCCTCTATCCTATCATATCCTCTATCCTATCCTATCCTGTATCCTATCCAATCCCCTATCCTATCCGCTATCCTATCCTATCCTCTATCCTATCCTATCCTCTAACCTATCCAATCCTATATCCTATCCTCTATCCTATCCTATCCTCTATCCTATCCTTTCCTCTATCCTATCCAATCCCCTATCCTATCCTCTATCCGATCCTATCCTCTATCCTATCCTATCCTCTATAATATCGTATCCTCTATCCTATCCTATCCTATACTCGATCCTATCCAATCCCCTATCCTATCCTCCATCCTATCCTATCCTCTATCCTATCATATCCTCTATCCTATACTATCCTCTATCCTATCCTATCCTCTATCCTATCCAATCACCTATCCGATCCTCTATCCTATCCTTTCCTCTATCCTATCCTATCCTCAATCCTATCCTATCCTCTACCCTATCCTATCCTCTATCCTATCCTCTATCCTATCCTATCCTCTATCCTACCCAATCCCCTAACCTATCCTCTATCCTATCCTATCCTCTATCGTATCCTATCCTCTATCCTATCCAATCCTATATCCTATCCTATCCGCTATCCTATCCCATCCTCTATCCTATCCTATCCTCTATCCTATCCTATCCTCTATAATATCCTATCCTCTATCCTATCCTATCCTATCCTCTATCCTATCCTATCCTCTATCCTATCCTATCCTCTATCCTATCCTATCCTCTATCCTATCCTCTATCCTATCCTATCCTCTATCCTATCCAATCCCCTAACCTATCCTCTATCCTATCCTCTATCGTCTCCTGTCCTCTATCCTATACAATCCCCTATCCTATCCTCTATCCTATCCTATCCTCTATCCTATCCTATCCTCTTTCCTATCCTATCCTCTATCCTATCCTATCTTCTATCCTATCCTCTCATCTAATCTATCCACTATCGTATCCTATCCTCTATCCTATCCAATCCTATATCCTATCCTCTATCCAATCCAATCCTCTATCCTATCCTATCCTCTATCCTATCCTATCCTCTATCCTATCCTATCCTCTATCCTATCCTATCCTCTATCCTATCCTATCCTCTATGCTATCCTATCCTCTATCCTATACTATCCTCTATCCTATCCTATCCTCTATCCTATCCAATCACCTATCCGATCCTCTATCCTATCCTTTCCTCTATCCTATACTATCCTCAATCGTATCCTATCCTCTATCCTATCCTATCCTCTATCCTATCCAATCCCCTATCCGATCCTCTATCCTATCATATCCTCTATCCTATCCTATCCTCTATCCTATCCTATCCTCTATCCTATCCTGTCCTCTATCCTATCCTATCCTCTATCCTATCCTATCCTCAATCCTATCCTCTATCCTCTATCCTATCCTATCCTCTATCCTATCCTATCCTCTATCCTATCCTATCCTCTATCCTATCCTATCCTCTATCCTATCCTCTCATCTAATCTATCCACTATCGTATTCTATCCTCTATCCTATCCAATCCTATATCCTATCCTCTATCCAATCCAATCCTCTATCCTATCCTATCCTCTATCCTATCCTATCCTCTATCCTATCCTATCCTCTATCCTATCCTATCCTCAATCCTATCCTATCCTCTATCCTATCCTATCCTCTATCCTATCCTATCCTCTATCCTATCCTATCTTCTATCCTATCCTCTCATCTAATCTATCCACTATCGTATCCTATACTCTATTCTATCCAATCCTATATCCTATCCTATCCTCTATCCTATCCTATCCTCTATCCTATCCTATCTTCTATCCTATCCTCTCATCTAATCTATCCACTATCGTATCCTATACTCTATTCTATCCAATCCTATATCCTATCCTGTATCCAATCCAATCCTCTATCCTATCCTATCCTCTATCCTATCCGATCCTCTATCCTATCCTATCCTCTATCCTATCCTATCCTCTATCCTATCCTATCCTCTATAATATCCTATCCTCTATCGTATCCTATCCCCTATCCTATCCTCTATCCTATCCTATCCTCTATCCTATCCTATCCTCTATCCTATCCTATCCTCTATCCTATCCTATCCTCTATCCTATCCTATCCGCTATCCTATCCTCTATTCGATCCTCGCCACTATAATATCGTATCCTCTATCTTATCCTATTCTCAATTCTATTCTATCCTCTATCGTATCCTATCCTCTATCCTATCCAATCCTATGTCCTATACTCTATCGTATCGTATTCTCTATCCTATCCTATCCTCCATCCTATCCGATCCTCTATCTTATCCTATCCTCTATAGTATCCTATCCTCTATCCTATTCTATATTCTATCCTATCCTATCCTCTATCCTATACTATCCTCTATAATATCCTATCCTCTATCGTATTCTATCCTCTATCCTATCCTATCCTCTATCCTATCCGATCCTCTATCCTATCATATCCTCTATCCTATTCTATCCTCTATCCTATCCTATCCTCTATCCTATCCTATCCTCTATCCTATCCTATCCTCTATCCTATCCTATCCTCTACCCTATCCTATCCTCTATCCTATCCTATCCTCTATCCTATACTATCCTCTATCCTATCCTATCCTCTATCCTATCCAATCACCTATCCGATCCTCTATCCTATCCTTTCCTCTATCCTATACTATCCTCAATCGTATCCTATCCTCTATCCTATCCTATCCTCTATCCTATCCAATCCCCTATCCGATCCTCTATCCTATCATATCCTCTATCCTATCCTATCCTCTATCCTATCCTATCCTCTATCCTATCCTATCCTCTATCCTATCCTGTCCTCTATCCTATCCTATCCTCTATCCTATCCTATCCTCTATCCTATCCTATACTCTATCCTATCCTATCCTCTATCCTATACTATCCTCAATCCTATCCTATCCTCTATCCTATCCTATCCTCTATCCTATCCAATCACCTATCCGATCCTCTATCCTATCCTTTCCTCTATCCTATACTATCCTCAATCCTATCCTATCCTCTATCCTATCCTATCCTCTATAATATCGTATCCTCTATCCTATCCTATACTCTATCCTATCCTATCCTATCCTCTATCCTATAATATCCTCTATCCTATCCTATCCTCTATCCTATCCTATCCTCTATCCTATCCTATCCTCTATCCTATCCTATCCTCTATCCTATACTATCCTCTATCCTATCCAATCACCTATCCGATCCTCTATCCTATCCTTTCCTCTATCCTATCCTATCCTCAATCCTATCCTATCCTCTATCCTATCCTATCCTCTATCCTATCCAATCACCTATCCGATCCTCTATCCTATCCTTTCCTCTATCCTATACTATCCTCAATCCTATCCTATCCTCTATCCTATCCTATCCTCTATAATATCGTATCCTCTATCCTATCCTATACTCTATCCTATCCTATCCTATCCTCTATCCTATAATATCCTCTATCCTATCCTGTCCTCTATCCTATCCTATCCTCTATCCTATCCTATCCTCTATCCTATCCTATACTCTATCCTATCCTATCCTCTATCCTATACTATCCTCAATCCTATCCTATCCTCTATCCTATCCTATCCTCTATCCTATCCAATCACCTATCCGATCCTCTATCCTATCCTTTCCTCTATCCTATCCTATCCTCAATCCTATCCTACACTCTATCCTATCCTATCCTCTATCCTATCCAATCCCCTATCCTATCCTCTATCCTATCCTATCCTCTATCGTATCCTATCCTCTATCCTATCCAATCCTATATCCTATCCTATCCGCTATCCTATCCGATCCTCTATCCTATCCTATCCTCTATCCTATCCTATCCTCTATAATATCCTATCCTCTATCCTATCCTATCCTCAATCCTATCCTATCCTCTATCCTGTCCTATCCTCTATCCTATCCTATCCTCTATCCTATCCTATCCTCTATCCTATCGTATCCTCTATCCTATCCTATCCTCTATCCTATCCTATCCTCTATCCTATCCTATCCTCTATCCTATCCTATCCTCTATCCTATACTATCCTCTATCCTATCCTATCCGCTATCCTATCCTATCCTCTATCCTATACTATCCTCAATCCTATCCTATCCTCTATCCTATCCTATCCTCTATCCTATTCTATACTCTATCCAACCTAACCTCTATCCTATCCTATCCTCTATCCTATCCTATCCTCTATCCTATCCTATCCTCTATCCTATCCTATCCTCTATCCTATCCTATCCTCTATCCTATCCTCTATCCTATCCTATCCTCTATAATATCCTATCCTCTATCCTATCCTATCCTCAATCCTATCCTGTCCTCTATCCTATCCTATCCTCTATCCTATCCTATCCTCTATCCTATCCTATCCTCTATCCTATCCTATCCTCTATCCTATCCAATCACCTATCCGATCCTCTATCCTATCCTATCCTCAATCCTATCCTATCCTCTATCCTATCCTATCCTCTATCCTATCCTATCCTCTATCGTATCCTATCCTCTATCCTATCCAATCCCCTATCCTATCCTCTATCCGATCCTATCCTCTATCCTATCCTATCCTCTATAATATCGTATCCTCTATCCTATCCTATCCTATACTCGATCCTATCCAATCCCCTATCCTATCCTCCATCCTATCCTATCCTCTATCCTATCCTATCCTCTATCCTATCCTATCCTCTATCCTATCCTATCCTCCATCCTATCCTATCCTGTATCCTATCCTATCCTCTATCCTATCCTACCCTATCCTATCCTCTATCCTATCCTATCCTCTATCCTATACTATCCTCTATCCTATACTATCCTCTATCCTATCCTATCCGCTATCCTATCCTATCCTCTATCCTATCCTTTCCTCTATCCTATACTATCCTCAATCCTATCCTATCCTCTATCCTATCCTATCCTCTATCCAACCTAACCTCTATCCTATCCTATCCTCTATCCTATCCTATCCTCAATCCTATCCTATCCTCTATCCTGTCCTATCCTCTATCCTATCCTATCCTCTATCCTATCCTATCCTCTATCCTATCCTATCCTCTATCCTATCCTATCCTCTATCCTATCCTATCCTCTATCCTATCCTATCCTCTATCCTATCCTATCCTCTATCCTATCCTATCCTCTATCCTATACTATCCTCTATCCTATCCTATCCGCTATCCTATCCTATCCTCTATCCTATACTATCCTCAATCCTATCCTATCCTCTATCCTATCCTATCCTCTATCCTATTCTATACTCTATCCAACCTAACCTCTATCCTATCCTATCCTCTATCCTATCCTATCCTCTATCCTATCCTATCCTCTATCCTATCCTATCCTCTATCCTATC
Organism: Halictus rubicundus; assembly: GCF_050948215.1. Classification (NCBI taxonomy): domain Eukaryota; kingdom Metazoa; phylum Arthropoda; class Insecta; order Hymenoptera; family Halictidae; genus Halictus; species Halictus rubicundus. The sequence goes on along the minus strand of NW_027488982.1, from coordinate 47,658 downwards.
CTATCCTCTATCCTATCCTCTATCCTATCCTATCCTCTATAATATCCTATCCTCTATCCTATCCTATCCTCAATCCTATCCTGTCCTCTATCCTATCCTATCCTCTATCCTATCCTATCCTCTATCCTATCCTATCCTCTATCCTATCCTATCCTCTATCCTATCCAATCACCTATCCGATCCTCTATCCTATCCTATCCTCAATCCTATCCTATCCTCTATCCTATCCTATCCTCTATCCTATCCTATCCTCTATCGTATCCTATCCTCTATCCTATCCAATCCCCTATCCTATCCTCTATCCGATCCTATCCTCTATCCTATCCTATCCTCTATAATATCGTATCCTCTATCCTATCCTATCCTATACTCGATCCTATCCAATCCCCTATCCTATCCTCCATCCTATCCTATCCTCTATCCTATCCTATCCTCTATCCTATCCTATCCTCTATCCTATCCTATCCTCCATCCTATCCTATCCTGTATCCTATCCTATCCTCTATCCTATCCTATCCTCTATCCTATCCAATCACCTATCCGATCCTCTATCCTATCCTTTCCTCTATCCTATACTATCCTCAATCCTATCCTATCCTCTATCCTATCCTATCCTCTATAATATCGTATCCTCTATCCTATCCTATACTCTATCCTATCCTATCCTATCCTCTATCCTATAATATCCTCTATCCTATCCTGTCCTCTATCCTATCCTATCCTCTATCCTATCCTATCCTCTATCCTATCCTATACTCTATCCTATCCTATCCTCTATCCTATACTATCCTCAATCCTATCCTATCCTCTATCCTATCCTATCCTCTATCCTATCCAATCACCTATCCGATCCTCTATCCTATCCTTTCCTCTATCCTATCCTATCCTCAATCCTATCCTACACTCTATCCTATCCTATCCTCTATCCTATCCAATCCCCTATCCTATCCTCTATCCTATCCTATCCTCTATCGTATCCTATCCTCTATCCTATCCAATCCTATATCCTATCCTATCCGCTATCCTATCCGATCCTCTATCCTATCCTATCCTCTAACCTATCCTATCCTCTATAATATCCTATCCTCTATCCTATCCTATCCTCAATCCTATCCTATCCTCTATCCTGTCCTATCCTCTATCCTATCCTATCCTCTATCCTATCCTATCCTCTATCCTATCGTATCCTCTATCCTATCCTATCCTCTATCCTATCCTATCCTCTATCCTATCCTATCCTCTATCCTATCCTATCCTCTATCCTATACTATCCTCTATCCTATCCTATCCGCTATCCTATCCTATCCTCTATCCTATACTATCCTCAATCCTATCCTATCCTCTATCCTATCCTATCCTCTATCCTATTCTATACTCTATCCAACCTAACCTCTATCCTATCCTATCCTCTATCCTATCCTATCCTCTATCCTATCCTATCCTCTATCCTATCCTATCCTCTATCCTATCCTATCCTCTATCCTATCCTCTATCCTATCCTATCCTCTATAATATCCTATCCTCTATCCTATCCTATCCTCAATCCTATCCTGTCCTCTATCCTATCCTATCCTCTATCCTATCCTATCCTCTATCCTATCCTATCCTCTATCCTATCCTATCCTCTATCCTATCCAATCACCTATCCGATCCTCTATCCTATCCTATCCTCAATCCTATCCTATCCTCTATCCTATCCTATCCTCTATCCTATCCTATCCTCTATCGTATCCTATCCTCTATCCTATCCAATCCCCTATCCTATCCTCTATCCGATCCTATCCTCTATCCTATCCTATCCTCTATAATATCGTATCCTCTATCCTATCCTATCCTATACTCGATCCTATCCAATCCCCTATCCTATCCTCCATCCTATCCTATCCTCTATCCTATCCTATCCTCTATCCTATCCTATCCTCTATCCTATCCTATCCTCCATCCTATCCTATCCTGTATCCTATCCTATCCTCTATCCTATCCTACCCTATCCTATCCTCTATCCTATCCTATCCTCTATCCTATACTATCCTCTATCCTATACTATCCTCTATCCTATCCTATCCGCTATCCTATCCTATCCTCTATCCTATCCTTTCCTCTATCCTATACTATCCTCAATCCTATCCTATCCTCTATCCTATCCTATCCTCTATCCAACCTAACCTCTATCCTATCCTATCCTCTATCCTATCCTATCCTCAATCCTATCCTATCCTCTATCCTGTCCTATCCTCTATCCTATCCTATCCTCTATCCTATCCTATCCTCTATCCTATCCTATCCTCTATCCTATCCTATCCTCTATCCTATCCTATCCTCTATCCTATCCTATCCTCTATCCTATCCTATCCTCTATCCTATCCTATCCTCTATCCTATACTATCCTCTATCCTATCCTATCCGCTATCCTATCCTATCCTCTATCCTATACTATCCTCAATCCTATCCTATCCTCTATCCTATCCTATCCTCTATCCTATTCTATACTCTATCCAACCTAACCTCTATCCTATCCTATCCTCTATCCTATCCTATCCTCTATCCTATCCTATCCTCTATCCTATCCTATCCTCTATCCTATCCTATCCTCTATCCTATCCTCTATCCTATCCTATCCTCTATAATATCCTATCCTCTATCCTATCCTATCCTCAATCCTATCCTGTCCTCTATCCTATCCTATCCTCTATCCTATCCTATCCTCTATCCTATCCTATCCTCTATCCTATCCTATCCTCTATCCTATCCAATCACCTATCCGATCCTCTATCCTATCCTATCCTCAATCCTATCCTATCCTCTATCCTATCCTATCCTCTATCCTATCCTATCCTCTATCGTATCCTATCCTCTATCCTATCCAATCCCCTATCCTATCCTCTATCCGATCCTATCCTCTATCCTATCCTATCCTCTATAATATCGTATCCTCTATCCTATCCTATCCTATACTCGATCCTATCCAATCCCCTATCCTATCCTCCATCCTATCCTATCCTCTATCCTATCCTATCCTCTATCCTATCCTATCCTCTATCCTATCCTATCCTCCATCCTATCCTATCCTGTATCCTATCCTATCCTCTATCCTATCCTACCCTATCCTATCCTCTATCCTATCCTATCCTCTATCCTATACTATCCTCTATCCTATACTATCCTCTATCCTATCCTATCCGCTATCCTATCCTATCCTCTATCCTATCCTTTCCTCTATCCTATACTATCCTCAATCCTATCCTATCCTCTATCCTATCCTATCCTCTATCCAACCTAACCTCTATCCTATCCTATCCTCTATCCTATCCTATCCTCTATCCTATCCTATCCTCTATCCTATCCTATCCTCTATCCTATCCTATCCTCTATCCTATCCTATCCTCTATCCTATCCTATCCTCTATCCTATCCTATCCTCTATCCTATCCTATCCTCTATCCTATCCTATCCTCTATCCTATCCTCTATCCTATCCTATCCTATCCTCTATCCTATCCTATCCTCTATCCCATCCTATCCTCTATCCTATCCTATCCTCTATCCTATCCTATCCTCTATCCTATCCTATCCTCTATCCTATCCTATCCTCTATCCTATCCTATCCTCTATCCTATCCTATCCTCTATCCTATCCTATCCTCTATCCTATCCTCTATCCTATACTATCCTCTATCCAATCCAATCCTCTATCCTATCCTATCCTCTATCCTATCCTATCCTCTATCCTATCCTATCCTATCCTCAATCCTATCCTATCCACTATCCTATCCTATACTCGATCCTATCCAATCCCCTATCCTATCCTCCATCCTATCCTATCCTCTATCGTATCCTATCCTCTATCCTATCCAATCCCCTATCCTATCCTCTATCCTATCCTATTCTTTATCCTATGCTCTATCCTATCCAATACCCTATCGTTTCCTCTATCCTATCCTCTATCCTATCCTATTCTTTATCCTATGCTCTATCCTATCCAATACCCTATCGTTTCCTCTATCCTATCCTCTATCCTATCCTATTCTTTATCCTATGCTCTATCCTATCCAATACCCTATCGTTTCCTCTATCCTATCCTATCCTCTATAATATCGTATCCTCTATGCTATCCTATCCTCTATCCTATCCTATCCTCTATCCTATCCTATCCTCTATCCTATACTATCTTCTATCCTATCCTATCCTCTATCCTATCCAATCCCCTATCCTATCCTCTATCCTATCCTATCCTCTATCCTATCCTATCCTCTATCCTATCCAATCCCCTATCCGATCCTCTATCCTATCATATCCTCTATCCTATCCTATCCTGTATCCTATCCAATCCCCTATCCTATCCGCTATCCTATCCTATCCTCTATCCTATCCTATCCTCTAACCTATCCAATCCTATATCCTATCCTCTATCCTATCCTATCCTCTATCCTATACTTTCCTCTATCCTATCCAATCCCCTATCCTATCCTCTATCCGATCCTATCCTCTATCCTATCCTATCCTCTATAATATCGTATCCTCTATCCTATCCTATCCTATACTCGATCCTATCCAATCCCCTATCCTATCCTCCATCCTATCCTATCCTCTATCCTATCATATCCTCTATCCTATACTATCCTCTATCCTATCCTATCCTCTATCCTATCCAATCACCTATCCGATCCTCTATCCTATCCTTTCCTCTATCCTATCCTATCCTCAATCCTATCCTATCCTCTACCCTATCCTATCCTCTATCCTATCCTCTATCCTATCCTATCCTCTATCCTACCCAATCCCTGAACCTATCCTCTATCCTATCCTATCCTCTATCGTATCCTATCCTCTATCCTATCCAATCCTATATCCTATCCTATCCGCTATCCTATCCCATCCTCTATCCTATCCTATCCTCTATCCTATCCTATCCTCTATAATATCCTATCCTCTATCCTATCCTATCCTATCCTCTATCCTATCCTATCCTCTATCCTATCCTATCCTCTATCCTATCCTCTATCCTATCCTATCCTCTATCCTATCCAATCCCCTAACCTATCCTCTATCCTATCCTCTATCGTCTCCTGTCCTCTATCCTATACAATCCCCTATCCTATCCTCTATCCTATCCTATCCTCTATCCTATCCTATCCTCTTTCCTATCCTATCCTCTATCCTATCCTATCCTCTATCCTATCGTATCCTCTATCCTATCCTATCCTCTATCCTATCCTATCCTCTATCCTATCCTATCCTCTATCCTATACTATCCTCTATCCTATCCAATCATCTATCCGATCCTCTATCCTATCCTTTCCTCTATCCTATCCTATCCTCAATCCTATCCTACCCTCTATCCTATCCTATCCTCTATCCTATCCAATCCCCTATCCTATCCTCTATCCTATCCTATCCTCTATCGTATCCTATCCTCTATCCTATCCAATCCTATATCCTATCCTATCCGCTATCCTATCCGATCCTCTATCCTATCCTATCCTCTATCCTATCCTATCCTCTATAATATCCTATCCTCTATCCTATCCTATCCTCAATCCTATCCTATCCTCTATCCTGTCCTATCCTCTATCCTATCCTATCCTCTATCCTATCCTATCCTCTATCCTATCGTATCCTCTATCCTATCCTATCCTCTATCCTATCCTATCCTCTATCCTATCCTATCCTCTATCCTATACTATCCTCTATCCTATCCAATCATCTATCCGATCCTCTATCCTATCCTTTCCTCTATCCTATCCTATCCTCAATCCTATCCTACCCTCTATCCTATCCTATCCTCTATCCTATCCAATCCCCTATCTTATCCTCTATCCTATCCTATCCTCTATCGTATCCTATCCTCTATCCTATCCAATCCTATATCCTATCCTATCCGCTATCCTATCCGATCCTCTATCCTATCCTATCCTCTATCCTATCCTATCCTCTATAATATCCTATCCTCTATCCTATCCTATCCTCAATCCTATCCTATCCTCTATCCTGTCCTATCCTCTATCCTATCCTATCCTCTATCCTATCCTATCCTCTATCCTATCGTATCCTCTATCCTATCCTATCCTCTATCCTATCCTATCCTCTATCCTATCCTATCCTCTATCCTATCCTATCCTCTATCCTATACTATCCTCTATCCTATCCTATCCGCTATCCTATCCTATCCTCTATCCTATCCAATCCCCTAACCTATCCTCTATCCTATCCTCTATCGTCTCCTGTCCTCTATCCTATACAATCCCCTATCCTATCCTCTATCCTATCCTATCCTCTATCCTATCCTATCCTCTTTCCTATCCTATCCTCTATCCTATCCTATCTTCTATCCTATCCTCTCATCTAATCTATCCACTATCGTATCCTATCCTCTATCCTATCCAATCCTATATCCTATCCTCTATCCAATCCAATCCTCTATCCTATCCTATCCTCTATCCTATCCTATCCTCTATCCTATCCTATCCTCTATCCTATCCAATCCTCTATCCTATCCTATCCTCTATGCTATCCTATCCTCTATCCTATCCTGTCCTCTATCCTATCCTATCCTCTATCCTATCCTATCCTCAATCCTATCCTCTATCCTCTATCCTATCCTATCCTCTATCCTATCCTATCCTCTATCCTATCCTATCCTCTATCCTATCCTATCCTCTATCCTATCCTATCCTCTATCCTATCCTATACTCTATCCTATCCTATCCTCTATCCTATACTATCCTCAATCCTATCCTATCCTCTATCCTATCCTATCCTCTATCCTATCCAATCACCTATCCGATCCTCTATCCTATCCTTTCCTCTATCCTATACTATCCTCAATCCTATCCTATCCTCTATCCTATCCTATCCTCTATAATATCGTATCCTCTATCCTATCCTATACTCTATCCTATCCTATCCTATCCTCTATCCTATAATATCCTCTATCCTATCCTATCCTCTATCCTATCCTATCCTCTATCCTATCCTATCCTCTATCCTATCCTATCCTCTATCCTATACTATCCTCTATCCTATCCAATCATCTATCCGATCCTCTATCCTATCCTTTCCTCTATCCTATCCTATCCTCAATCCTATCCTACCCTCTATCCTATCCTATCCTCTATCCTATCCAATCCCCTATCCTATCCTCTATCCTATCCTATCCTCTATCGTATCCTATCCTCTATCCTATCCAATCCTATATCCTATCCTATCCGCTATCCTATCCGATCCTCTATCCTATCCTATCCTCTATCCTATCCTATCCTCTATAATATCCTATCCTCTATCCTATCCTATCCTCAATCCTATCCTATCCTCTATCCTGTCCTATCCTCTATCCTATCCTATCCTCTATCCTATCCTATCCTCTATCCTATCGTATCCTCTATCCTATCCTATCCTCTATCCTATCCTATCCTCTATCCTATCCTATCCTCTATCCTATACTATCCTCTATCCTATCCAATCATCTATCCGATCCTCTATCCTATCCTTTCCTCTATCCTATCCTATCCTCAATCCTATCCTACCCTCTATCCTATCCTATCCTCTATCCTATCCAATCCCCTATCCTATCCTCTATCCTATCCTATCCTCTATCGTATCCTATCCTCTATCCTATCCAATCCTATATCCTATCCTATCCGCTATCCTATCCGATCCTCTATCCTATCCTATCCTCTATCCTATCCTATCCTCTATAATATCCTATCCTCTATCCTATCCTATCCTCAATCCTATCCTATCCTCTATCCTGTCCTATCCTCTATCCTATCCTATCCTCTATCCTATCCTATCCTCTATCCTATCGTATCCTCTATCCTATCCTATCCTCTATCCTATCCTATCCTCTATCCTATCCTATCCTCTATCCTATCCTATCCTCTATCCTATACTATCCTCTATCCTATCCTATCCGCTATCCTATCCTATCCTCTATCCTATACTATCCTCAATCCTATCCTATCCTCTATCCTATCCTATCCTCTATCCTATTCTATACTCTATCCAACCTAACCTCTATCCTATCCTATCCTCTATGCTATCCTATCCTCTATCCTATCCTATCCTCTATCCTATCCTATCCTCTATCCTATCCTATCCTCTATCCCATCCTATCCTCTATCCTATCCTATCCTCTATCCTATCCTATCCTCTATCCTATCCTATCCTCTATCCTATCCTATCCTCTATCCTATCCTATCCTCTATCCTATCCTATCCTCTATCCTATCCTATCCTCTATCCTATCCTATCCTCTATCCTATCCTCTATCCTATCCTATCCTCTATAATATCCTATCCTCTATCCTATCCTATCCTCAATCCTATCCTGTCCTCTATCCTATCCTATCCTCTATCCTATCCTATCCTCTATCCTATCCTATCCTCTATCCTATCCAATCACCTATCCTATCCTATCCTCTATCCTATCCAATCACCTATCCGATCCTCTATCCTATCCTATCCTCAATCCTATCCTATCCTCTATCCTATCCTATCCTCTATCCTATCCTATCCTCTATCGTATCCTATCCTCTATCCTATCCAATCCCCTATCCTATCCTCTATCCGATCCTATCCTCTATCCTATCCTATCCTCTATAATATCGTATCCTCTATCCTATCCTGTCCTATACTCGATCCTATCCAATCCCCTATCCTATCCTCCATCCTATCCTATCCTCTATCCTATCCTATCCTCTATCCTATCCTATCCTCTATCCTATCCTATCCTCCATCCTATCCTATCCTGTATCCTATCCTATCCTCTATCCTATCCTACCCTATCCTATCCTCTATCCTATCCTATCCTCTATCCTATACTATCCTCTATCCTATACTATCCTCTATCCTATCCTATCCGCTATCCTATCCTATCCTCTATCCTATCCTTTCCTCTATCCTATACTATCCTCAATCCTATCCTATCCTCTATCCTATCCTATCCTCTATCCAACCTAACCTCTATCCTATCCTATCCTCTATCCTATCCTATCCTCTATCCTATCCTATCCTCTATCCTATCCTATCCTCTATCCTATCCTATCCTCTATCCTATCCTATCCTCTATCCTATCCTGTATCCTATCCTATCCTATCCTCTATCCTATCCTATCCTCTATCCCATCCTATCCTCTATCCTATCCTATCCTCTATCCTATCCTATCCTCTATCCTATCCTATCCTCTATCCTATCCTATCCTCTATCCTATCCTATCCTCTATCCTATCCTATCCTCTATCCTATCCTATCCTCTATCCTATCCTATCCTCTATCCTATCCTCTATCCTATACTATCCTCTATCCAATCCAATCCTCTATCCTATCCTATCCTCTATCCTATCCTATCCTCTATCCTATTCTATCCTATCCTCTATCCTATCCTATCCTCTATCCTATCCTATCCTCTATGCTATCCTATCCCCTATCCTATACTATCCTCTATCCTATCCTATCCTCTATCCTATCCAATCACCTATCCGATCCTCTATCCTATCCTTTCCTCTATCCTATACTATCCTCAATCGTATCCTATCCTCTATCCTATCCTATCCTCTATCCTATCCAATCCCCTATCCGATCCTCTATCCTATCATATCCTCTATCCTATCCTATCCTCTATCCTATCCTATCCTCTATCCTATCCTATCCTCTATCCTATCCTATCCTCTATCCTATCCTATCCTCTATCCTATCCTATCCTCTATCCTATCCTATCCTCTATCCTATCCTATCCTCTATCCTATCCTATCCTCTATCCTATCCTATCCTCTATCCTATCCTATCCTCTATCCTATCCTATCCTCTATCCTATCCTATCCTCTATCCTATCCTATCCTCTATCCTATCCTATCCTCTATCCTATCCTATCCTATCCTCTATCCTATCCTATCCTCTATCCTATCCTATCCTCTATCCTATCCTATCCTCTATCCTATCCTATCCTATCCTCTATCCTATCCTATCCTCTATCCTATCCTATCCTCTATCCTATCCTATCCTCGATCCTATCCTATCCTCTATCCTATCCTATCCTCTATCCTATTCTATCCTCTATCCTATCCTATCCTCTATCCTATTCTATACTCTATCCTATCCTATCCGCTATCCTATCCTCTATCCTATCCAATCCCCTATCCGATCCTCTATCCTATCATATCCTCTATCCTATCCTATCCTCTATCCTATCCTATCCTCTATCCTATCCTATCCTATCCTCTATCCTATCCTATCCTCTATCCTATCTTATCCTCTATCCTATCCTATCCTCTATCCTATCCTATCCTCTATCCTATCCTATCCTCTATCCTATACAATCCACTATCCTATCCTCTATCCTATCCTCTACCCTATACTATCCTCTATCCTATCCTATCTTCTATCCTATCCAATCACCTATCCGATCCTCTATCCTATCCTATCCTCTATCCTATCCTATCCTATCCTCTATCCTATCCTATCCTCTATCCTATCTTATCCTCTATCCTATCCTATCCTCTATCCTATCCTATCCTCTATCCTATCCTATACTCTATCCTATACAATCCACTATCCTATCCTCTATCCTATCCTCTACCCTATCCTATCCTCTATCCTATCCTATCTTCTATCCTATCCAATCACCTATCCGATCCTCTATCCTATCCTTTCCTCTATCCTATACTATCCTCAATCGTATCCTATCCTCTATCCTATCCTATCCTCTATCCTATCCTATCCTCTATCCTATCCTATCCTCTATCCTATACTATCCTCTATCCTATCCTATCCTCTATCCTATACAATCCACTATCCTATACTATCCTCTATCCTATCCTATCCTCTATCCTATACAATCCACTATCCTATCCTCTATCCTATCCTCTACCCTATCCTATCCTCTATCCTATCCTATCTTCTATCCTATCCTATCATCTATCCTATCCTCTATCGTATCCTATCCTCTATCCTATCCTCTATCCTATCTTATCCTCTATCCTATCCTATCCTCTATCCTATCCTATCCTCTATCCTATCCTATCCTCTATCCTATCCTATCCTCTATCCTATCCTCTCCTCTATCCTATCCTATCCTCTATCCTATCCTATCCTCTATCCTATCCTATCCTCTATCCTATCCTATCCTCTATAATATCCTATCCTCTATCGTATTCTATCCTCTATCCTATCCTATCCTCTATCCTATCCGATCCTCTATCCTATCATATCCTCTATCCTATCCTATCCTCTATCCTATCCAATCCCCTAACCTATCCTCTATCCTATCCTCTATCGTCTCCTGTCCTCTGTCCTATACAGTCCCCTATCCTATCCTCTATCCTATCCTATCCTCAATCCTATCCTATCCTCTTTCCTATCCTATCCTCTATCCTATCCTATCTTCTATCCTATCCTCTCATCTAATCTATCCACTATCGTATCCTATCCTCTATCCTATCCAATCCTATATCCTATCCTCTATCCAATCCAATCCTCTATCCTATCCTATCCTCTATCCTATCCTATCCTCTATCCTATCCTATCCTCTATCATATCCTATCCTCTATCCTATCCTATCCTCTATCCTATCCTATCCTCTATAATATCCTATCCTCTATCGTATCCTATCCTCTATCCTATCCTATCCTCTATCCTATCCGATCCTCTATCCTATCATATCCTCTATCCTATCCTATCCTCTATCCTATCCTATCCTCTATCCTATCCTATCCTCTATCCTATCCTATCCTCAATCCTATCCTCTATCCTATCCTATCCTCTATCCTATCCTATCCTCTATCCTATCCTATCCTCTATCCTATCCTATCCTCTATCCTATCCTATCCTCTATCCTATCCTATCCTCTATCCTATCTTATACTCTATCCTATCCTATCCTCTATCCTATACTATCCTCAATCCTATCCTATCCTCTATCCTATCCTATCCTCTATCCTATCCAATCACCTATCCTATCCTCTATCCTATCCTATCCTCTATCCTATCCTATCCTCAATCCTATCCTATCCTCTATCCTATCCTATCCTCTATCCTATCCAATCCCCTATCCTATCCTCTATCCTATCCTATCCTCTATCCTATCCTATCCTCTATCCTATCCTATCCTCTATCCTATCCTTTCCTCTATCCTATCCTATCCTCTATCCTATCCTATCCTCTATGCTATCCTATCCTCTATCCTATACTATCCTCTATCCTATCCTATCCTCTATCCTATCCTATCCTCTATCCTATCCTATCCTCTATCCGATCCTATCCTCTATCGTATCCTATACTCTATGCTATCCAATCCCCTATCCTATCCTCTATGCTATCCTATCCTCTATCCTATACTATCCTCTATCCTATCCCATCCTCTATCCTATCCAATCACCTATCCGATCCTCTATCCTATCCTATCCGCTATCCTATCCTCTATTCGATCCTCGCCACTATAATATCGTATCCTCTATCCTATCCTATTCTCAATTCTATTCTATCCTCTATCGTATCCTATCCTCTATCCTATCCAATCCTATGTCCTATACTCTATCGTATCGTATTCTCTATCCTATCCTATCCTCCATCCTATCAGATCCTCTATCTTATCCTATCCTCTATAGTATCCTATCCTCTATCCTATTCTATATTCTATCCTATCCTATACTCTATCCTATACTATCTTCTATCCTATCCTATCCTCTATCCTATCCTATCCTCTATCCTATCCTATCTTCTATCCTATCCTCTCATCTAATCTATCCACTATCGTATCCTATCCTCTATCCTATCCAATCCTATATCCTATCCTGTATCCAATCCAATCCTCTGTCCTATCCTATTCTCTATCCTATCCTATCCTCTATCCTATCCTATCCTCTATCCTATCCTATCCTCCATCCTATCCTATCCTCTATAATATCCTATCCTCTATCGTATCCTATCCTCTATCCTATCCTATCCTCTATCCTATCCGATCCTCTATCCTATCATATCCTCTATCCTATCCTATCCTCTATCCTATCCTGTCCTCTATCCTATCCTATCCTCTATCCTATCCTATCCTCAATCCTATCCTCTATCCTCTATCCTATTCTATCCTCTATCCTATCCTATCCTCTATCCTATCCTATCCTCTATCCTATCCTATCCTCTATCCTATCCTATCCTCTATCCTATCCTATCCTCTATCCTAACCTATCCTCTATCCTATCCTATCCTCTATCCTATCCTATCCAATCCTCTATCCTATCCTATCCTCTATCCTATCTTATCCTCTATCCTATCCTATCCTCTATAATATCCTATCCTCTATCCTATCCTATCCTCAATCCTATCCTATCCTCTATCCTATTCTATCCTCTATCCTATCATATCCTCTATCCTATCCTCTATCCTATCCTCTATCCTATCCTATCCTCAATCCTATCCTATCCTCTATCCTATCCTATCCTCTATCCTATCCTATCCTCTATCCTATCCTATCTTCTATCCTATCCTCTCATCTAATCTATCCACTATCGTATCCTATCCTCTATTCTATCCAATCCTATATCCTATCCTGTATCCAATCCAATCCTCTATCCTATCCTATCCTCTATCCTATCCTATCCTCTATCCTATCCTATCCTCTATCCTATCCTATCCCCTATCCTATCCTATCCTCTATCCTATCCTATCTTCTATCCTATCCTCTCATCTAATCTATCCACTATCGTATCCTATCCTCTATTCTATCCAATCCTATATCCTATCCTGTATCCAATCCAATCCTCTGTCCTATCCTATTCTCTATCCTATCCTATCCTCTATCCTATCCTATCCTCTATCCTATCCTATCCTCCATCCTATCCTATCCTCTATAATATCCTATCCTCTATCGTATCCTATCCTCTATCCTATCCTATCCTCTATCCTATCCGATCCTCTATCCTATCATATCCTCTATCCTATCCTATCCTCTATCCTATCCTGTCCTCTATCCTATCCTATCCTCTATCCTATCCTATCCTCAATCCTATCCTCTATCCTCTATCCTATTCTATCCTCTATCCTATCCTATCCTCTATCCTATCCTATCCTCTATCCTATCCTATCCTCTATCCTATCCTATCCTCTATCCTATCCTATCCTCTATCCTAACCTATCCTCTATCCTATCCTATCCTCTATCCTATCCTATCCAATCCTCTATCCTATCCTATCCTCTATCCTATCTTATCCTCTATCCTATCCTATCCTCTATAATATCCTATCCTCTATCCTATCCTATCCTCAATCCTATCCTATCCTCTATCCTATTCTATCCTCTATCCTATCATATCCTCTATCCTATCCTCTATCCTATCCTCTATCCTATCCTATCCTCAATCCTATCCTATCCTCTATCCTATCCTATCCTCTATCCTATCCTATCCTCTATCCTATCCTATCTTCTATCCTATCCTCTCATCTAATCTATCCACTATCGTATCCTATCCTCTATTCTATCCAATCCTATATCCTATCCTGTATCCAATCCAATCCTCTATCCTATCCTATCCTCTATCCTATCCTATCCTCTATCCTATCCTATCCTCTATCCTATCCTATCCCCTATCCTATCCTATCCTCTATCCTATCCTATCTTCTATCCTATCCTCTCATCTAATCTATCCACTATCGTATCCTATCCTCTATTCTATCCAATCCTATATCCTATCCTGTATCCAATCCAATCCTCTATCCTATCCTATCCTCTATCCTATCCTATCCTCTATCCTATCCTATCCTCTATCCTATCCTATCCCCTATCCTATCCTATCCTCTATAATATCCTATCCTCTATCGTATCCTATCCCCTATCCTATCCTCTATCCTATCCTATCCTCTATCCAATCCTATCCTCTATCCTATCCTATCCTCTATCCTATCCTATCCTCTATCCTATCCTATCCGCTATCCTATCCTCTATTCGATCCTCGCCACTATAATATCGTATCCTCTATCCTATCCTATTCTCAATTCTATTCTATCCTCTATCGTATCCTATCCTCTATCCTATCCAATCCTATGTCCTATACTCTATCGTATCGTATTCTCTATCCTATCCTATCCTCCATCCTATCCGATCCTCTATCTTATCCTATCCTCTATCGTATTCTATCCTCTATCCTATCCTATCCTCTATCCTATCCGATCCTCTATCCTATCATATCCTCTATCCTATTCTATCCTCTATCCTATCCTATCCTCTATCCTATCCTATCCTCTATCCTATCCTATCCTCTACCCTATCCTATCCTCTATCCTATCCTATCCTCTATCCTATCCTATCCTCTATCCTATCCTATCCTCTATGCTATCCTATCCCCTATCCTATACTATCCTCTATCCTATCCTATCCTCTATCCTATCCAATCACCTATCCGATCCTCTATCCTATCCTATCCTCTATCCTATACTATCCTCAATCGTATCCTATCCTCTATCCTATCCTATCCTCTATCCTATCCAATCCCCTATCCGATCCTCTATCCTATCATATTCTCTATCCTATCCTATCCTCTATCCTATCCTATCCTCTATCCTATCCTATCCTCTATCCTATCCTATCCTCTATCCTATCCTATCCTCTATCCTATCCTATCCTCTATCCTATCCTATCCTCTATCCTATCCTATCCTCTATCCTATCCTATCCTCTATCCTATCCTAGCCTCTATCCTATCCTATCCTCTATCCTATCCTATCCTCTATCCTATCCTATCCTCTATCCTATCCTATCCTCTATCCTATCCTATCCTCTATCCTATCCTATCCTCTATCCTATCCTATCCTCTATCCTATCCTATCCTCTATCCTATCCTATCCTATCCTCTATCCTATCCTATCCTCTATCCTATCCTATCCTCTATCCTATCCTATTATCTATCCTATCCTATCCTCTATCCTATCCTATCCTCTATCCTATCCTATCCTATCCTCTATCCTATCCTATCCTCTATCCTATCCTATCCTCTATCCTATCCTATTATCTATCCTATCCTATCCTCTATCCTATCCTATCCTCTATCGTATCCTATCCTCTATCCTATCCAATCACCTATCCGATCCCCTATCCTATCCTTTCCTCTATCCTATCCTATCATCAATCCTATTCTATCCTCTATCCTATCCTATCCTCTATCCTATTCTATACTCTATCCTATCCTATCCGCTATCCTATCCTCTATCCTATCCAATCCCCTATCCGATCCTCTATCCTATCATATCCTCTATCCTATCCTATCCTGTATCCTATCCTATCCTCTATCCTATCCTATCCTATCCTCTATCCTATCCTATCCTCTATCCTATCTTATCCTCTATCCTATCCTATCCTCTATCCTATCCTATCCTCTATCCTATCCTATCCTCTATCCTATACAATCCACTATCCTATCCTCTATCCTATCCTCTACCCTATCCTATCCTCTATCCTATCCTATCTTCTATCCTATCCAATCACCTATCCGATCCTCTATCCTATCCTTTCCTCTATCCTATACTATCCTCAATCGTATCCTATCCTCTATCCTATCCTATCCTCTATCCTATCCAATCCCCTATCCGACCCTCTATCCTATCATATCCTCTATCCTATCCTATCCTCTATCCTATCCTATCCTCTATCCTATCCTATCCTCTATCCTATCCTATCCTCTATCCTATCCTATCCTCTATCCTATCCTATCCTCTATCCTATCCTATCCTCTATCCTATCCTATCCCCTATCCTATCCTATCCTCTATCCTATCCTATCCTCTATCCTATCCTATCCTCTATCCTATCCTATCCTATCCTCTATCCTATCCTATCCTCTATCCTATCCTATCCTCTATCCTATCCTATCCTCTATCCTATCCTATCCTCTATCCTATCCTATCCTCTATCCTATCCTATCCTCTATCCTATCCTATCCTCTATCCTATCCAATCACCTATCCGATCCCCTATCCTATCCTTTCCTCTATCCTATCCTATCATCAATCCTATTCTATCCTCTATCCTATCCTATCCTCTATCCTATTCTATACTCTATCCTATCCTATCCGCTATCCTATCCTCTATCCTATCCAATCCCCTATCCGATCCTCTATCCTATCATATCCTCTATCCTATCCTATCCTCTATCCTATCCTATCCTCTATCCTATCCTATCCTATCCTCTATCCTATCCTATCCTCTATCCTATCTTATCCTCTATCCTATCCTATCCTCTATAATATCCTATCCTCTATCGTATTCTATCCTCTATCCTATCCTATCCTCTATCCTATCCGATCCTCTATCCTATCATATCCTCTATCCTATCCTATCCTCTATCCTATCCGATCCTCTATCCTATCATATCCTCTATCCTATCCTATCCTCTATCCTATCCTATCTTCTATCCTATCCTCTATCGTATTCTATCCTCTATCCTATCCTATCCTCTATCCTATCCGATCCTCTATCCTATCATATCCTCTATCCTATTCTATCCTCTATCCTATCCTATCCTCTATCCTATCCTATCCTCTATCCTATACTATCCTCTATCCTATCCTATCCTCTACCCTATCCTATCCTCTATCCTATCCTATCCTCTATCCTATCCTATCCTCTATCCTATCCTATCCTCTATGCTATCCTATCCTCTATCCTATACTATCCTCTATCCTATCCTATCCTCTATCCTATCCAATCACCTATCCGATCCTCTATCCTATCCTTTCCTCTATCCTATACTATCCTCAATCCTATCCTATCCTCTATCCTATCCTATCCTCTATCCTATCCAATCCCCTATCCGATCCTCTATCCTATCATATCCTCTATCCTATCCTATCCTCTATCCTATCCTATCCTCTATCCTATCCTATCCTCTATCCTATCCTATCCTCTATCCTATCCTATCATCTATCCTATCCTATCCTCTATCCTATCCTATCCTCTATCCTATCCTATCCTATCCTCTATCCTATCCTATCCTCTATCCTATCCTATCCTCTATCCTATCCTATCCTCTATCCTATCCTATCCTCTATCCTATCCTATCCTCTATCCTATCCTATCCTCTATCCTATCCTATCCTCTATCCTATCCTATCCTCTATCCTATCCAATCACCAATCCGATCCTCTATCCTATCCTATCC
This sequence comes from Halictus rubicundus, assembly GCF_050948215.1. NCBI lineage: Eukaryota > Metazoa > Arthropoda > Insecta > Hymenoptera > Halictidae > Halictus > Halictus rubicundus. Next base: position 29,533 of record NW_027488982.1, on the reverse strand, counting down.
TCTATCCTATCCTATCCTCTATCCTATCCTATCCTCTATCCTATCCTATCCTCTATCCTATCCTATCCTCTATCCTATCCTATCCTCTATCCTATCCTATCCTCTATCCTATCCTATCCTCTATCCTATCCTATCCTCTATCCTATCCTCTATCCTATCCTATCCTCTATCCTATGCTATCCTCTATCCTATCCTATCCTATCCTCTATCCTATCCGATCCTCTATCCTATCATATCCTCTACCCTATCCTATCCTCTATGCTTTCCTATCCTCTATCCTATACTATCCTCTATCCTATCCTATCCTCTATCCTATCCAATCACCTATCCGATCCTCTATCCTATCCTTTCCTCTATCCTATACTATCCTCAATCCTATCCTATCCTCTATCCTATCCTATCCTCTATCCTATCCAATCCCCTATCCGATCCTCTATCCTATCATATCCTCTATCCTATCCTATCCTCTATCCTATCCTATCCTCTATCCTATCTTATCATCAATCCTATCCTCTATCCTATCCTATCCTCTATCCTATCCTATCCTCTATCCTATCCTATCCTCTATCCTATCCTATCCTCTATCCTATCCTATCCTCTATCCTATCCTATCCTCTATCCTATCCTATCCTCTATCCTATGCTATCCTCTATCCTATCCTATCCTATCCTCTATCCTATCCGATCCTCTATCCTATCATATCCTCTACCCTATCCTATCCTCTATCCTATCCTATCCTCTATGCTTTCCTATCCTCTATCCTATACTATCCTCTATCCTATCCTATCCTCTATCCTATCCAATCACCTATCCGATCCTCTATCCTATCCTTTCCTCTATCCTATACTATCCTCAATCCTATCCTATCCTCTATCCTATCCTATCCTCTATCCTATCCAATCCCCTATCCGATCCTCTATCCTATCATATCCTCTATCCTATCCTATCCTCTATCCTATCCTATCCTCTATCCTATCTTATCATCAATCCTATCCTCTATCCTATCCAATCCCCTATCCGATCCTCTATCCTATCCTATCCTCTATCCTATCCTATCCTCTATCCTATCCTATCCTATCCTATCCTCTATCCTATCCTATCCTCTATCCTATCCTATCCTCTATCCTATCCTATCCTATCCTCTATCCTATCCTATCCTCTATCCTATACTATCCTCTATCCTATCCTATCCTCTATCCTATCCTATCCTCTATCCTATCCTATCCTCTATCCTATCCTATCCTCTATCCTATCCTATCCTCTATCCTATACTATCCTCTATCCTATCCCATCCTCTATCCTATCCAATCACCTATCCGATCCTCTATCCTATCCTTTCCTCTATCCTATCCTATCATCAATCCTATTCTATCCTCTATCCTATCCTATCCTCTATCCTATTCTATACTCTATCCTATCCTATCCGCTATCCTATCCTCTATCCTATCCAATCCCCTATCCGATCCTCTATCCTATCATATCCTCTATCCTATCCTATCCTCTATCCTATCCTATCCTCTATCCTATCCTATCCTATCCTCTATCCTATCCTATCCTCTATCCTATCTTATCCTCTATCCTATCCTATCCTCTATCCTATCCTATCCTCTATCCTATCCTATCCTCTATCCTATACTATCCTCTATCCTATCCTATCCTCTATCCTATACAATCCACTATCCTATACTATCTTCTATCCTATCCTATCATCTATCCTATCCTCTATCGTATCCTATCCTCTATCCTATCCAATCCTATATCCTATCCTCTATCCTATCCTATCCTCTATCCTATCCTATCCTCTATCCTATCCTATCCTCTATCCTATCCTATCCTCTATCCTATCCTATCCTCTATCCTATCCTATCCTATCCTCTATAATATCCTATCCTCTATCGTATTCTATCCTCTATCCTATCCTATCCTCTATCCTATCCGATCCTCTATCCTATCATATCCTCTATCCTATCCTATCCTCTATCCTATCCTATCCTCTATCCTATCCTATCCTCTATCCTATCCTATCCTCTATCCTATCCTATCCTCTATCCTATCCTATCCTCTATCCTATCCTATCCTCTATCCTATCCTATCCTCTATCCTATCATATCCTCTACCCTATCCTATCCTCTATCCTATCCTATCCTCTATGCTTTCCTATCCTCTATCCTATACTATCCTCTATCCTATCCTATCCTCTATCCTATCCAATCACCTATCCGATCCTCTATCCTATCCTTTCCTCTATCCTATACTATCCTCAATCCTATCCTATCCTCTATCCTATCCTATCCTCTATCCTATCCAATCCCCTATCCGATCCTCTATCCTATCATATCCTCTATCCTATCCTATCCTCTATCCTATCCTATCCTCTATCCTATCCTATCATCAATCCTATCCTATCCTCTATCCTATCCTATCCTCTATCCTATACTATCCTCTATCCTATCCTATCCTCTATCCTATACAATCCACTATCCTATACTATCCTCTATCCTATCCTATCCTCTATCCTATACAATCCACTATCCTATCCTCTATCCTATCCTCTATCCTATCCTCTATCCTATCCTATCATCTATCCTATCCTATCCTCTATCCTATCCTATCCTCTATCCTATCCTATCCTATCCTCTATCCTATCCTATCCTCTATCCTATCCTATCCTCTATCCTATCCTATCCTCTATCCTATCCTATCCTCTATCCTATCCTATCCTCTGTCCTATCCTATCCTCTATCCTATCCTATCCTCTATCCTATCCTATCCTCTATCCTATCCAATCACCAATCCGATCCTCTATCCTATCCTATCCTCTATCCTATCCTATCCTCTATCCTATCCTATCCTCTATCCTATCCTATCCTCTATCCTATCCTATCCTCTATCCTATCCTATCCTCTATCCTATGCTATCCTCTATCCTATCCTATCCTATCCTCTATCCTATCCGATCCTCTATCCTATCATATCCTCTACCCTATCCTATCCTCTATCCTATCCTATCCTCTATGCTTTCCTATCCTCTATCCTATACTATCCTCTATCCTATCCTATCCTCTATCCTATCCAATCACCTATCCGATCCTCTATCCTATCCTTTCCTCTATCCTATACTATCCTCAATCCTATCCTATCCTCTATCCTATCCTATCCTCTATCCTATCCAATCCCCTATCCGATCCTCTATCCTATCATATCCTCTATCCTATCCTATCCTCTATCCTATCCTATCCTCTATCCTATCCTATCCTCTATCCTATCCTATCATCAATCTTATCCTCTATCCTATCCAATCCCCTATCCGATCCTCTATCCTATCCTATCCTCTATCCTATCCTATCCTCTATCCTATCCTATCCTATCCTATCCTCTATCCTATCCTATCCTCTATCCTATCCTATCCTCTATCCTATCCTATCCTATCCTCTATCCTATCCTATCCTCTATCCTATACTATCCTCTATCCTATCCTATCCTCTATCCTATCCTATCCTCTATCCTATCCTATCCTCTATCCTATCCTATCCTCTATCCTATCCTATCCTCTATCCTATACTATCCTCTATCCTATCCCATCCTCTATCCTATCCAATCACCTATCCGATCCTCTATCCTATCCTTTCCTCTATCCTATCCTATCATCAATCCTATTCTATCCTCTATCCTATCCTATCCTCTATCCTATTCTATACTCTATCCTATCCTATCCGCTATCCTATCCTCTATCCTATCCAATCCCCTATCCGATCCTCTATCCTATCATATCCTCTATCCTATCCTATCCTCTATCCTATCCTATCCTCTATCCTATCCTATCCTATCCTCTATCCTATCCTATCCTCTATCCTATCTTATCCTCTATCCTATCCTATCCTCTATCCTATCCTATCCTCTATCCTATCCTATCCTCTATCCTATACTATCCTCTATCCTATCCTATCCTCTATCCTATACAATCCACTATCCTATACTATCCTCTATCCTATCCTATCCTCTATCCTATACAATCCACTATCCTATCCTCTATCCTATCCTCTATCCTATCCTCTATCCTATCCTATCCTCTATCCTATCCTATCTTCTATCCTATCCTATCATCTATCCTATCCTCTATCGTATCCTATCCTCTATCCTATCCAATCCTATATCCTATCCTCTATCCTATCCTATCCTCTATCCTATCCTATCCTCTATCCTATCCTATCCTCTATCCTATCCTCTATCCTATCCTATCCTCTATCCTATCCTATCCTCTATCCTATCCTATCCTCTATCCTATCCTATCCTCTATAATATCCTATCCTCTATCGTATTCTATCCTCTATCCTATCCTATCCTCTATCCTATCCGATCCTCTATCCTATCATATCCTCTATCCTATCCTATCCTCTATCCTATCCGATCCTCTATCCTATCATATCCTCTATCCTATCCTATCCTCTATCCTATCCTATCTTCTATCCTATCCTATCATCTATCCCATCCTCTATCGTATCCTATCCTCTATCCTATCCAATCCTATATCCTATCCTCTATCCTATCCTATCCTCTATCCTATCCTATCCTCTATCCTATCCTATCCTCTATCCTATCCTATCCTATCCTCTATAATATCCTATCCTCTATCGTATTCTATCCTCTATCCTATCCTATCCTCTATCCTATCCGATCCTCTATCCTATCATATCCTCTATCCTATCCTATCCTCTATCCTATCCTATCCTCTATCCTATCCTATCCTCTATCCTATCCTATCCTCTATCCTATCCTATCCTCTATCCTATCCTATCCTCTATCCTATCCTATCCTCTATCCTATCCTATCCTCTATCCTATCCTATCCTCTATCCTATGCTATCCTCTATCCTATCCTATCCTATCCTCTATCCTATCCGATCCTCTATCCTATCATATCCTCTACCCTATCCTATCCTCTATCCTATCCTATCCTCTATGCTTTCCTATCCTCTATCCTATACTATCCTCTATCCTATCCTATCCTCTATCCTATCCAATCACCTATCCGATCCTCTATCCTATCCTTTCCTCTATCCTATACTATCCTCAATCCTATCCTATCCTCTATCCTATCCTATCCTCTATCCTATCCAATCCCCTATCCGATCCTCTATCCTATCATATCCTCTATCCTATCCTATCCTCTATCCTATCCTATCCTCTATCCTATCCTATCCTATCCTATCCTCTATCCTATCCTATCCTCTATCCTATCCTATCCTATCCTCTATCCTATCCTATCCTCTATCCTATACTATCCTCTATCCTATCCTATCCTCTATCCTATCCGATCCTCTATCCTATCATATCCTCTATCCTATCCTATCCTCTATCCTATCCGATCCTCTATCCTATCATATCCTCTATCCTATCCTATCCTCTATCCTATCCTATCTTCTATCCTATCCTATCATCTATCCCATCCTCTATCGTATCCTATCCTCTATCCTATCCAATCCTATATCCTATCCTCTATCCTATCCTATCCTCTATCCTATCCTATCCTCTATCCTATCCTATCCTCTATCCTATCCTATCCTATCCTCTATAATATCCTATCCTCTATCGTATTCTATCCTCTATCCTATCCTATCCTCTATCCTATCCGATCCTCTATCCTATCATATCCTCTATCCTATCCTATCCTCTATCCTATCCTATCCTCTATCCTATCCTATCCTCTATCCTATCCTATCCTCTATCCTATCCTATCCTCTATCCTATCCTATCCTCTATCCTCTATCCTATCCTATCCTCTATCCTATCCTATCCTCTATCCTATCCTATCCTCTATCCTATGCTATCCTCTATCCTATCCTATCCTATCCTCTATCCTATCCGATCCTCTATCCTATCATATCCTCTACCCTATCCTATCCTCTATCCTATCCTATCCTCTATGCTTTCCTATCCTCTATCCTATACTATCCTCTATCCTATCCTATCCTCTATCCTATCCAATCACCTATCCGATCCTCTATCCTATCCTTTCCTCTATCCTATACTATCCTCAATCCTATCCTATCCTCTATCCTATCCTATCCTCTATCCTATCCAATCCCCTATCCGATCCTCTATCCTATCATATCCTCTATCCTATCCTATCCTCTATCCTATCCTATCCTCTATCCTATCCTATCATCAATCCTATCCTCCATCCTATCCAATCCCCTATCCGATCCTCTATCCTATCCTATCCTCTATCCTATCCTATCCTCTATCCTATCCTATCCTATCCTATCCTCTATCCTATCCTATCCTCTATCCTATCCTATCCTATCCTCTATCCTATCCTATCCTCTATCCTATACTATCCTCTATCCTATCCTATCCTCTATCCTATCCTATCCTCTATCCTATCCTATCCTCTATCCTATACTATCCTCTATCCTACCCCATCCTCTATCCTATCCAATCACCTATCCGATCCTCTATCCTATCCTTTCCTCTATCCTATCCTATCATCAATCCTATTCTATCCTCTATCCTATCCTATCCTCTATCCTATTCTATACTCTATCCTATCCTATCCGCTATCCTATCCTCTATCCTATCCAATCCCCAATCCGATCCTCTATCCTATCCTATCCTCTATCCTATCCTATCCTCTATCCTATCCTATCCTATCCTCTATCCTATCCTATCCTATCCTCTATCCTATCCTATCCTCTATCCTATCTTATCCTTTATACTATCCTATCCTCTATAATATCGTATGCTCTATCCTATCCTATCCTCTATCCTATCCTATCCTCTATCCTATCCTATCCTCTATCCTATCCTATCCTCTACCCTATCCAATCCTCTATCCTATCCTATCCTATCCTCTATCCTATCCTATCCTCTATCCTATCCTATCATCTATCCTATCCACTATCGTATCCTACCCTCTAACCTATCCAATCCTATATCCTATCCTCTATCCTATCCTATCCTCTATCCTATCCTATCCTCTATGCTATCCTATCCTCTATCCTATACTATCCTCTATCTTATCCTATCCTCTATCCTATCCTATCCTCTATGCTATCCTATCCTCTATCCTATACTATCCTCTATCCTATCCTATCCTCTATCCTATCCAATCACCTATCCGATCCTCTATCCTATCCTATCCTCTATCCTATCCTATCCTCTATCCTATCCTATCCTCTATCCTATCCTATCCTCTATCCTATCCTATCCTCTATCCTATCCTATCCTCTATCCTATCCTATCCTCTATCCTATCCAATCACCTATCCGATCCTCTATCCTATCCTTTCCTCTATCCTATCCTATCATCAATCCTATTCTATCCTCTATCCTATCCTATCCTCTATCCTATTCTATACTCTATCCTATCCTATCCGCTATCCTATCCTCTAACCTATCCAATCCCCTATCCGATCCTCTATCCTATCATATCCTCTATCCTATCCTATCCTCTATCCTATCCTATCCTCTATCCTTTCCTATCCTATCCTCTATCCTATCCTATCCTATCCTCTATCCTATCCTATCCTCTATCCTATCTTATCCTCTATCCTATCCTATCCTCTATCCTATCCGATTCCTCTATCCTATTATATCCTCTATCCTATACTATCCTCTATCCTATCCTATCCTCTATCCTATACAATCCACTATCCTATACTATCCTCTATCCTATCCTATCCTCTATCCTATACAATCCACTATCCTATCCTCTATCCTATCCTCTACCCTATCCTATCCTCTATCCTATCCTATCTTCTATCCTATCCTATCATCTATCCTATCCTCTATCGTATCCTATCCTCTATCCTATCCAATCCTATATCCTATCCTCTATCCTATCTTATCCTCTATCCTATCCTATCCTCTATCCTATCCTATCCTCTATCCTATCCTATCCTCTATCCTATCCTATCCTCTATCCTATCCTATCCTCTATCCTATCCTATCCTCTATCCTATCCTATCCTCTATCCTATCCTATCCTCTATAATATCCTATCCTCTATCGTATTCTATCCTCTATCCTATCCTATCCTCTATCCTATCCGATCCTCTATCCTATCATATCCTCTATCCTATCCTATCCTCTATCCTATCCGATCCTCTATCCTATCATATCCTCTATCCTATCCTATCCTCTATCCTATCCTATCTTCTATCCTATCCTATCATCTATCCTATCCTCTATCGTATCCTATCCTCTATCCTACCCGATCCTCTATCTTATCCTATCCTCTATAGTATCCTATCCTCTATCCTATTCTATATTCTATCCTATCCTATCCTCTATCCTATACTATCCTCTATAATATCCTATCCTCTATCGTATTCTATCCTCTATCCTATCCTATCCTCTATCCTATCCGATCCTCTATCCTATCATATCCTCTATCCTATTCTATCCTCTATCCTATCCTATCCTCTATCCTATCCTATCCTCTATCCTATCCTATCCTCTACCCTATCCTATCCTCTATCCTATCCTATCCTCTATCCTATCCTATCCTCTATCCTATCCTATCCTCTATCCTATCCAATCACCTATCCGATCCTCTATCCTATCCTTTCCTCTATCCTATACTATCCTCAATCCTATCCTATCCTCTATCCTATCCTATCCTCTATCCTATCCAATCCCCTATCCGATCCTCTATCCTATCATATCCTCTATCCTATCCTATCCTCTATCCTATCCTATCCTCTATCCTATCCTATCCTCTATCCTATCCTATCCTCTATCCTATCCTATCCTCTATCCTATCCTATCCTCTATCCTATCCTATCCTCTATCCTATCCTATCCTCTATCCTATCCTATCCTATCCTCTATCCTATCCTATCCTCTATCCTATCCTATCCTCTATCCTATCCTATCCTCTATCCTATCCAATCACCAATCCGATCCTCTATCCTATCCTTTCCTCTATCCTATCCTATCATCAATCCTATTCTATCCTCTATCCTATCCTATCCTCTATCCTATTCTATACTCTATCCTATACTATCCGCTATCCTATCCTCTATCCTATCCAATCCCCTATCCGATCCTCTATCCTATCATATCCTCTATCCTATCCTATCCTCTATCCTATCCTATCCTCTATCCTATCCTATCCTATCCTCTATCCTATCCTATCCTCTATCCTATCTTATCCTCTATCCTATCCTATCCTCTATCCTATCCTATCCCCTATCCTATCCTATCCTCTATCCTATACTATCCTCTATCCTATCCTATCCTCTATCCTATACAATCCACTATCCTATACTATCCTCTATCCTATCCTATCCTCTATCCTATACAATCCACTATCCTATCCTCTATCCTATCCTCTATCCTATCCTCTATCCTATCCTATCCTCTATCCTATCCTATCCTCCATCCTATCCTATCCTCTATAATATCCTATCCTCTATCGTATTCTATCCTCTATCCTATCCTATCCTCTATCCTATCCGATCCTCTATCCTATCATATCCTCTATCCTATCCTATCCTCTATCCTATCCGATCCTCTATCCTATCATATCCTCTATCCTATCCTATCCTCTATCCTATCCTATCTTCTATCCTATCCTATCATCTATCCTATCCTCTATCGTATCCTATCCTCTATCCTATCCAATCCTATATCCTATCCTCTATCCTATCCTATCCTCTATCCTATCCTATCCTCTATAATATCCTATCCTCTATCGTACTCTATCCTATCCTATCCTCTATCCTATCCGATCCTCTATCCTATCATATCCTCTATCCTATCCTATCCTCTATCCTATCCGATCCTCTATCCTATCATATCCTCTATCCTATCCTATCCTCTATCCTATCCTATCTTCTATCCTATCCTATCATCTATCCTATCCTCTATCGTATCCTATCCTCTATCCTACCCGATCCTCTATCTTATCCTATCCTCTATAGTATCCTGTCCTCTATCCTATTCTATATTCTATCCTATCCTATCCTCTATCCTATACTATCCTCTATAATATCCTATCCTCTATCGTATTCTATCCTCTATCCTATCCTATCCTCTATCCTATCCGATCCTCTATCCTATCATATCCTCTATCCTATTCTATCCTCTATCCTATCCTATCCTCTATCCTATCCTATCCTCTATCCTATCCTATCCTCTACCCTATCCTATCCTCTATCCTATCCTATCCTCTATCCTATCCTATCCTCTATCCTATCCTATCCTCTATCCTATCCAATCACCTATCCGATCCTCTATCCTATCCTTTCCTCTATCCTATACTATCCTCAATCCTATCCTATCCTCTATCCTATCCTATCCTCTATCCTATCCAATCCCCTATCCGATCCTCTATCCTATCATATCCTCTATCCTATCCTATCCTCTATCCTATCCTATCCTCTATCCTATCCTATCCTCTATCCTATCCTATCCTCTATCCTATCCTATCCTCTATCCTATCCTATCCTCTATCCTATCCTATCCTCTATCCTATCCTATCCTCTATCCTATCCTATCCTCTATCCTATCCTATCCTATCCTCTATCCTATCCTATCCTCTATCCTATCCTATCCTCTATCCTATCCTATCCTCTATCCTATCCTATCCTCTATCCTATCCTATCCTCTATCCTATCCAATCACCAATCCGATCCTCTATCCTATCCTTTCCTCTATCCTATCCTATCATCAATCCTATTCTATCCTCTATCCTATCCTATCCTCTATCCTATTCTATACTCTATCCTATCCTATCCGCTATCCTATCCTCTATCCTATCCAATCCCCTATCCGATCCTCTATCCTATCATATCCTCTATCCTATCCTATCCTCTATCCTATCCTATCCTATCCTCTATCCTATCCTATCCTCTATCCTATCTTATCCTCTATCCTATCCTATCCTCTATCCTATCCTATCCTCTATCCTATCCTATCCTCTATCCTATACTATCCTCTATCCTATCCTATCCTCTATCCAATACAATCCACTATCCTATACTATCCTCTATCCTATCCTATCCTCTATCCTATACAATCCACTATCCTATCCTCTATCCTATCCTCTATCCTATCCTCTATCCTATCCTATCCTCTATCCTATCCTATCTTCTATCCTATCCTATCATCTATCCTATCCTCTATCGTATCCTATCCTCTATCCTATCCAATCCTATATCCTATCCTCTATCCTATCCTATCCTCTATCCTATCCTATCCTCTATCCTATCCTATCCTCTATCCTATCCTATCCTCTATCCTATCCTATCCTCTATAATATCCTATCCTCTATCGTATTCTATCCTCTATCCTATCCTATCCTCTATCCTATCCGATCCTCTATCCTATCATATCCTCTATCCTATCCTATCCTCTATCCTATCCGATCCTCTATCCTATCATATCCTCTATCCTATCCTATCCTCTATCCTATCCTATCTTCTATCCTATCCTATCATCTATCCTATCCTCTATCGTATCCTATCCTCTATCCTATCCAATCCTATATCCTATCCTCTATCCTATCCTATCCTCTATCCTATCCTATCCTCTATCCTATCCTATCCTCTATCCTACCCTATCCTCTATAATATCCTATCCTCTATCGTATTCTATCCTCTATCCTATCCTATCCTCTATCCTATCCGATCCTCTATCCTATCATATCCTCTATCCTATCCTATCCTCTATCCTATCCTATCCTCTATCCTATCCTATCCTCTATCCTATCCTATCCTCTATCCTATCCTATCCTCTATCCTATCCTATCCTCTATCCTATCCTATCCTCTATCCTATCCTATCCTCTATCCTATGCTATCCTCTATCCTATCCTATCCTATCCTCTATCCTATCCGATCCTCTATCCTATCATATCCTCTACCCTATCCTATCCTCTATCCTATCCTATCCTCTATGCTTTCCTATCCTCTATCCTATACTATCCTCTATCCTATCCTATCCTCTATCCTATCCAATCACCTATCCGATCCTCTATCCTATCCTTTCCTCTATCCTATACTATCCTCAATCCTATCCTATCCTCTATCCTATCCTATCCTCTATCCTATCCAATCCCCTATCCGATCCTCTATCCTATCATATCCTCTATCCTATCCTATCCTCTATCCTATCCTATCCTCTATCCTATCCTATCATCAATCCTATCCTCTATCCTATCCAATCCCCTATCCGATCCTCTATCCTATCCTATCCTCTATCCTATCCTATCCTCTATCCTATCCTATCCTCTATCCTATCCTATCCTCTATCCTATCCTATCCTCTATCCTATCCTATCCTCTATCCTATCCTATCCTATCCTCTATCCTATCCTATCCTCTATCCTATACTATCCTCTATCCTATCCTATCCTCTATCCTATCCTATCCTCTATCCTATCCTATCCTCTATCCTATCCTATCCTCTATCCTATCCTATCCTCTATCCTATACTATCCTCTATCCTATCCCATCCTCTATCCTATCCAATCACCTATCCGATCCTCTATCCTATCCTTTCCTCTATCCTATCCTATCATCAATCCTATTCTATCCTCTATCCTATCCTATCCTCTATCCTATTCTATACTCTATCCTATCCTATCCGCTATCCTATCCTCTATCCTATCCAATCCCCTATCCGATCCTCTATCCTATCCTATCCTCTATCCTATCCTCTATCCTATCCTATCCTCTATCCTATCCTATCCTATCCTCTATCCTATCCTATCCTATCCTCTATCCTATCCTATCCTCTATCCTATCTTATCCTCTATCCTATCCTATCCTCTATAATATCGTATCCTCTATCCTATCCTATCCTCTATCCTATCCTATCCTCTATCCTATCCTATCCTCTATCCTATCCTATCCTCTATCCTATACAATCCTCTATCCTATCCTATCCTATCCTCTATCCTATCCTATCCTCTATCCTATCCTATCATCTATCCTATCCACTATCGTATCCTACCCTCTAACCTATCCAATCCTATATCCTATCCTCTATCCTATCCTATCCTCTATCCTATCCTATCCTCTATGCTATCCTATCCTCTATCCTATACTATCCTCTATCTTATCCTATCCTCTATCCTATCCTATCCTCTATGCTATCCTATCCTCTATCCTATACTATCCTCTATCCTATCCTATCCTCTATCCTATCCAATCACCTATCCGATCCTCTATCCTATCCTTTCCTCTATCCTATACTATCCTCAATCCTATCCTATCCTCTATCCTATCCTATCCTATCCTCTATCCTATCCTATCCTCTATCCTATACTATCCTCTATCCTATCCTATCCTCTATCCTATCCTATCCTCTATCCTATCCTATCCGATCCTCTATCCTATCATATCCTCTATCCTATCCTATCCTCTATCCTATCCTATCCTCTATCCTATCCTATCCTATCCTCTATCCTATCCTATCCTCTATCCTATACTACCCTCTATCCTATCCCATCCTCTATCCTATCCAATCACCTATCCGATCCTCTATCCTATCCTTTCCTCTATCCTATCCTATCATCAATCCTATTCTATCCTCTATCCTATCCTATCCTCTATCCTATTCTATACTCTATCCTATCCTATCCGCTATCCTATCCTCTATCCTATCCAATCCCCTATCCGATCCTCTATCCTATCCTATCCTCTATCCTATCCTATCCTCTATCCTATCCTATCCTCTATCCTATCCTATCCTATCCTCTATCCTATCCTATCCTCTATCCTATCTTATCCTCTATCCTATCCTATCCTCTATAATATCGTATCCTCTATCCAATCCTATACTCTATCCTATCCTATCCTATCCTCTATCTTATAATATCCTCTATCCTATCCTATCCTCTATCCTATCCTATCCTCTATCCTATCCTATCCTCTATCCTATCCTATCCTCTATCCTATCCTATCCTCTATCCTATCCTATCCTCTATCCTATCCTATCCTCTATCCTATCCTATCCTCTATCCTATCCTATCCTCTATCCTATCCTATCCTCTATCCTCTATCCTATCCTATCCTCTATGCTATCCTATCCTCTATCCTATACTATCCTATATCCTATCCTATCCTCTATCCTATCCTATCCTCTATGCTATCCTATCCTCTATCCTATACTATCCTCTATCCTATCCTATCCTCTATCCTATCCAATCACCTATCCGATCCTCTATCCTATCCTTTCCTCTATCCTATACTATCCTCAATCCTATCCTATCCTCTATCCTATCCTATCCTCAATCCTATCCAATCCCCTATCCGATCCTCTATCCTATCATATCCTCTATCCTATCCTATCCTCTATCCTATCCTATCCTTTATCCTATCCTATCCTCTATCCTATCCTATCCTCTATCCTATCCTATCCTCTATCCTATTCTATCCTCTATCCTATCCTATCCTATCTTCTATCCTATCCTATCCTCTATCCTATACTATCCTTTATCCTATCCTATCCTCTATCCTATCCTATCCTCTATCCTATCCTATCCTCTATCCTATCCTATTCTCTATCCTATCCTATCCTCTATCCTATACTATCCTCTATCCTATCCCATCCTCTATCCTATCCAATCACCTATCCGATCCTCTATCCTATCCTTTCCTCTATCCTATCCTATCATCAATCCTATTCTATCCTCTATCCTATAATATCCTCTATCCTATCCTATCCTCTATCCTATCCTATCCTATCCTCTATCCTATCCTATCCTATCCTCTATCCTATCCTATCCTCTATCCTATCTTATCCTCTATCCTATCCTATCCTCTATAATATCGTATCCTCTATCCAATCCTATACTCTATCCTATCCTATCCTATCCTCTATCTTATAATATCCTCTATCCTATCCTATCCTCTATCCTATCCTATCCTCTATTCTATCCTATCCTCTATCCTATCCTATCCTCTATCCTATCCTATCCTCTATCCTATCCTATCCTCTATCCTATCCTATCCTATCCTCTATCCTATCCTATCCTATCCTCTATCCTATCCTATCCTCTATCCTATCTTATCCTCTATCCTATCCTATCCTCTATAATATCGTATCCTCTATCCAATCCTATACTCTATCCTATCCTATCCTATCCTCTATCTTATAATATCCTCTATCCTATCCTATCCTCTATCCTATCCTATCCTCTATTCTATCCTACCCTCTATCCTATCCTATCCTCTATCCTATCCTATCCTCTATCCTATCCTATCCTCTATCCTATTCTATCCTCTATCCTATCCTATCCTCTATCCTATCCTCTATCCTATCCTCTATCCTATCCTCTATCCTATCCTCTATCCTATCCTATCATCTATCCTATCCTATCCTCTATCCTATCCTATCCTCTATCCTATCCTCTCATCTAATCTATCCACTATCGTATTCTATCCTCTATCCTATCCAATCCTATATCCTATCCTCTATCCAATCCAATCCTCTATCCTATCCTATCCTCTATCCTATCCTATTATCTATCCTATCCTATCCTCTATCCTATCCTATCCTCTATAATATCGTATCCTCTATCGTATCCTATCCTCTATCCTATCCCATCCTCTATCCTATCCAATCACCTATCCGATCCTCTATCCTATCCTATCCGCTATCCTATCCTCTATTCGATCCTCGCCACTATAATATCGTATCCTCTATCCTATCCTATTCTCAATTCTATTCTATCCTCTATCGTATCCTATCCTCTCATCTAATCTATCCACTATCGTATCCTATCCTCTATCCTATCCAATCCTATATCCTATCCTGTATCCAATCCAATCCTCTATCCTATCCTATTCTCTATCCTATCCTATCCTCTATCCTATCCTATCCTCTATCCTATCCTATCCTCTATCCTATCCTATCCTCTATAATATCCTATCCTCTATCGTATCCTATCCTCTATCCTATCCTATCCTCTATCCTATCCGATCCTCTATCCTATCATATCCTCTATCCTATCCTATCCTCTATCCTATCCTGTCCTCTATCCTATCCTATCCTCTATCCTATCCTATCCTCAATCCTATCCTCTATCCTCTATCCTATCCTATCCTATATCCTATCCTATCCTCTATCCTATCCTATCCTCTATCCTATCCTATCCTCTATCCTATCCTATCCTCTATCCTAACCTATCCTCTATCCTATCCTATCCTCTATCCTATCCTATCCAATCCTCTATCCTATCCTATCCTCTATCCTATCCTATCCTCTATCCTATCCTATCCTCTATCCTATCCTATCCTCTATAATATCCTATCCTCTATAATATCCTATCCTCTATCGTATCCTATCCTCTATCCTATCCTATCCTCTATCCTATCCGATCCTCTATCCTATCATATCCTCTATCCTATCCTATCCTCTATCCTATCCTGTCCTCTATCCTATCCTATCCTCTATCCTATCCTATCCTCAATCCTATCCTCTATCCTCTATCCTATCCTATCCTATATCCTATCCTATCCTCTATCCTATCCTATCCTCTATAATATCCTATCCTCTATCCTATCCTATCCTCAATCCTATCCTATCCTCTATCCTATTCTATCCTCTATCCTATCATATCCTCTATCCTATCCTCTATCCTATCCTATCCTCAATCCTATCCTATCCTCTATCCTATCCTATCCTCTATCCTATCCTATCCTCTATCCTATCCTATCTTCTATCCTATCCTCTCATCTAATCTATCCACTATCGTATCCTATCCTCTATTCTATCCAATCCTATATCCTATCCTGTATCCAATCCAATCCTCTATCCTATCCTATCCTCTATCCTATCCTATCCTCTATCCTATCCTATCCTCTATCCTATCCTATCCTCTATCCTATCCTATCCTCTATAATATCCTATCCTCTATCGTATCCTATCCCCTATCCTATCCTCTATCCTATCCTATCCTCTATCCAATCCTATCCTCTATCCTATCCTATCCTCTATCCTATCCTATCCTCTATCCTATCCTATCCGCTATCCTATCCTCTATTCGATCCTCGCCACTATAATATCGTATCCTCTATCCTATCCTATTCTCAATTCTATTCTATCCTCTATCGTATCCTATCCTCTATCCTATCCAATCCTATGTCCTATACTCTATCGTATCGTATTCTCTATCCTATCCTATCCTCCATCCTATCCGATCCTCTATCTTATCCTATCCTCTATAGTATCCTATCCTCTATCCTATTCTATATTCTATCCTATCCTATCCTCTATCCTATACTATCCTCTATAATATCCTATCCTCTATCGTATTCTATCCTCTATCCTATCCTATCCTCTATCCTATCCGATCCTCTATCCTATCATATCCTCTATCCTATTCTATCCTCTATCCTATCCTATCCTCTATCCTATCCTATCCTCTATCCTATCCTATCCTCTACCCTATCCTATCCTCTATCCTATCCTATCCTCTATCCTATCCTATCCTCTATCCTATCCTATCCTCTATGCTATCCTATCCCCTATCCTATACTATCCTCTATCCTATCCTATCCTCTATCCTATCCAATCACCTATCCGATCCTCTATCCTATCCTTTCCTCTATCCTATACTATCCTCAATCGTATCCTATCCTCTATCCTATCCTATCCTCTATCCTATCCAATCCCCTATCCGATCCTCTATCCTATCATATCCTCTATCCTATCCTATCCTCTATCCTATCCTATCCTCTATCCTATCCTATCCTCTATCCTATCCTATCCTCTATCCTATCCTATCCTCTATCCTATCCTATCCTCTATCCTATCCTATCCTCTATCCTATCCTATCCTCTATCCTATCCTATCCTCTATCCTATCCTATCCTCTATCCTATCCTATCCTCTATCCTATCCTATCCTCTATCCTATCCTATCCTATCCTCTATCCTATCCTATCCTCTATCCTATCCTATCCTCTATCCTATCCTATCCTCTATCCTATCCTATCCTCTATCCTATCCTATCCTCTATCGTATCCTATCCTCTATCCTATCCAATCACCTATCCGATCCCCTATCCTATCCTTTCCTCTATCCTATCCTATCATCAATCCTATTCTATCCTCTATCCTATCCTATCCTCTATCCTACTCTATACTCTATCCTATCCTATCCTCTATCCTATTCTATACTCTATCCTATCCTATCCGCTATCCTATCCTCTATCCTATCCAATCCCCTATCCGATCCTCTATCCTATCATATCCTCTATCCTATCCTATCCTCTATCCTATCCTATCCTCTATCCTATCCTATCCTATCCTCTATCCTATCCTATCCTCTATCCTATCTTATCCTCTATCCTATCCTATCCTCTATCCTATCCTATCCTCTATCCTATCCTATCCTCTACCCTATCCTATCCTCTATCCTATCCTATCTTCTATCCTATCCAATCACCTATCCGATCCTCTATCCTATCCTTTCCTCTATCCTATACTATCCTCAATCGTATCCTATCCTCTATCCTATCCTATCCTCTATCCTATCCAATCCCCTATCCGACCCTCTATCCTATCATATCCTCTATCCTATCCTATCCTCTATCCTATCCTATCCTCTATCCTATCCTATCCTCTATCCTATCCTATCCTCTATCCTATCCTATCCTCTATCCTATCCTATCCTCTATCCTATCCTATCCTCTATCCTATCCTATCCTCTATCCTATCCTATCCTCTATCCTATCCTATCCTCTATCCTATCCTATCCTCTATCCTATCCTATCCTCTATCCTATCCTATCCTCTATCCTATCCTATCCTATCCTCTATCCTATCCTATCCTCTATCCTATCCTATCCTCTATCCTATCCAATCACCTATCCGATCCCCTATCCTATCCTTTCCTCTATCCTATCCTATCATCAATCCTATTCTATCCTCTATCCTATCCGATCCTCTATCCTATCATATCCTCTATCCTATCCTATCCTCTATCCTATCCTGTCCTCTATCCTATCCTATCCTCTATCCTATCCTATCCTCAATCCTATCCTCTATCCTCTATCCTATCCTATCCTCTATCCTATCCTATCCTCTATCCTATCCTATCCTCTATCCTATCCTATCCTCTATCCTATCCTATCCTCTATCCTAACCTATCCTCTATCCTATCCTATCCTCTATCCTATCCTATCCAATCCTCTATCCTATCCTATCCTCTATCCTATCTTATCCTCTATCCTATCCTATCCTCTATAATATCCTATCCTCTATCCTATCCTATCCTCAATCCTATCCTATCCTCTATCCTATTCTATCCTCTATCCTATCATATCCTCTATCCTATCCTCTATCCTATCCTCTATCCTATCCTATCCTCAATCCTATCCTATCCTCTATCCTATCCTATCCTCTATCCTATCCTATCCTCTATCCTATCCTATCTTCTATCCTATCCTCTCATCTAATCTATCTACTATCGTATCCTATCCTCTATTCTATCCAATCCTATATCCTATCCTGTATCCAATCCAATCCTCTATCCTATCCTATCCTCTATCCTATCCTATCCTCTATCCTATCCTATCCTCTATCCTATCCTATCCTCTATCCTATCCTATCCTCTATCCTATCCTATCCTCTATAATATCCTATCCTCTATCGTATCCTATCCCCTATCCTATCCTCTATCCTATCCTATCCTCTATCCAATCCTATCCTCTATCCTATCCTATCCTCTATCCTATCCTATCCTCTATCCTATCCTATCCGCTATCCTATCCTCTATTCGATCCTCGCCACTATAATATCGTATCCTCTATCCTATCCTATTCTCAATTCTATTCTATCCTCTATCGTATCCTATCCTCTATCCTATCCAATCCTATGTCCTATACTCTATCGTATCGTATTCTCTATCCTATCCTATCCTCCATCCTATCCGATCCTCTATCTTATCCTATCCTCTATAGTATCCTATCCTCTATCCTATTCTATATTCTATCCTATCCTATCCTCTATCCTATACTATCCTCTATAATATCCTATCCTCTATCGTATTCTATCCTCTATCCTATCCTATCCTCTATCCTATCCGATCCTCTATCCTATCATATCCTCTATCCTATTCTATCCTCTATCCTATCCTATCCTCTATCCTATCCTATCCTCTATCCTATCCTATCCTCTACCCTATCCTATCCTCTATCCTATCCTATCCTCTATCCTATCCTATCCTCTATCCTATCCTATCCTCTATGCTATCCTATCCCCTATCCTATACTATCCTCTATCCTATCCTATCCTCTATCCTATCCAATCACCTATCCGATCCTCTACCCTATCCTTTCCTCTATCCTATACTATCCTCAATCGTATCCTATCCTCTATCCTATCCTATCCTCTATCCTATCCAATCCCCTATCCGATCCTCTATCCTATCATATCCTCTATCCTATCCTATCCTCTATCCTATCCTATCCTCTATCCTATCCTATCCTCTATCCTATCCTATCCTCTATCCTATCCTATCCTCTATCCTATCCTATCCTCTATCCTATCCTATCCTCTATCCTATCCTATCCTCTATCCTATCCTATCCTCTATCCTATCCTATCCTCTATCCTATCCTATCCTCTATCCTATCCTATCCTCTATCCTATCCTATCCTCTATCCTATCCTATCCTATCCTCTATCCTATCCTATCCTCTATCCTATCCTATCCTCTATCCTATCCTATCCTCTATCCTATCCTATCCTCTATCCTATCCTATCCTCTATCCTATCCTATCCTCTATCCTATCCTATCCTCTATCCTATCCTATCCTCTATCCTATCCTATCCTCTATCCTATCCTATCCTCTATCCTATCCTATCCTATCCTCTATCCTATCCTATCCTCTATCCTATCCTATCCTCTATCCTATCCTATCCTCTATCCTATCCTATCCTCTATCCTATCCTATCCTCTATCCTATCCTATCCTCTATCCTATCCTATACTCTATCCTATCCAATCACCTATCCGATCCCCTATCCTATCCTTTCCTCTATCCTATCCTATCATCAATCCTATTCTATCCTCTATCCTATCCTATCCTCTATCCTATTCTATACTCTATCCTATCCTATCCGCTATCCTATCCTCTATCCTATCCAATCCCCTATCCGATCCTCTATCCTATCATATCCTCTATCCTATCCTATCCTCTATCCTATCCTATCCTCTATCCTATCCTATCCTATCCTCTATCCTATCCTATCCTCTATCCTATCTTATCCTCTATCCTATCCTATCCTCTATCCTATCCTATCCTCTATCCTATACTATCCTCTATCCTATCCTATCCTCTATCCTATACAATCCACTATCCTATACTATCCTCTATCCTATCCTATCCTCTATCCTATACAATACACTATCCTATCCTCTATCCTATCCTCTACCCTATCCTATCCTCTATCCTATCCTATCTTCTATCCTATCCTATCATCTATCCTATCCTCTATCGTATCCTATCCTCTATCCTATCCTCTATCCTATCTTATCCTCTATCCTATCCTATCCTCTATCCTATCCTATCCTCTATCCTATCCTATCCTCTATCCTATCCTATCCTCTATCCTATCCTATCCTCTATCCTATCCTATCCTCTATCCTATCCTATCCTCTATCCTATCCTATCCTCTATCCTATCCTATCCTCTATAATATCCTATCCTCTATCGTATTCTATCCTCTATCCTATCCTATCCTCTATCCTATCCGATCCTCTATCCTATCATATCCTCTATCCTATCCTATCCTCTATCCTATCCGATCCTCTATCCTATCATATCCTCTATCCTATCCTATCCTCTATCCTATCCTATCCTCTATCCTATCCTATCCTCTATCCTATGCTATCCTCTATCCTATCCTATCCTATCCTCTATCCTATCCGATCCTCTATCCTATCATATCCTCTACCCTATCCTATCCTCTATCCTATCCTATCCTCTATGCTTTCCTATCCTCTATCCTATACTATCCTCTATCCTATCCTATCCTCTATCCTATCCAATCACCTATCCGATCCTGTATCCTATCCTTTCCTCTATCCTATACTATCCTCAATCCTATCCTATCCTCTATCCTATCCTATCCTCTATCCTATCCTATCATCAATCCTATCCTCCATCCTATCCAATCCCCTATCCGATCCTCTATCCTATCCTATCCTCTATCCTATCCTATCCTCTATCCTATCCTATCCTATCGTATCCTCTATCCTATCCTATCCTCTATCCTATCCTATCCTATCCTCTATCCTATCCTATCCTCTATCCTATACTATCCTCTATCCTATCTTATCCTCTATCCTATCCTATCCTCTATCCTATCCTATCCTCTATCCTATCCTATCCTCTATCCTATCCTATCCTCTATCCTATACTATCCTCTATCCTATCCCATCCTCTATCCTATCCAATCACCTATCCGATCCTCTATCCTATCCTTTCCTCTATCCTATCCTATCCTCTATCCTATTCTATACTCTATCCTATCCTATCCGCTATCCTATCCTCTATCCTATCCAATCCCCAATCCGATCCTCTATCCTATCCTATCCTCTATCCTATCCTATCCTCTATCCTATCCTATCCTATCCTCTATCCTATCCTATCCTATCCTCTATCCTATCCTATCCTCTATCCTATCTTATCCTTTATACTATCCTATCCTCTATAATATCGTATGCTCTATCCTATCCTATCCTCTATCCTATCCTATCCTCTATCCTATCCTATCCTCTATCCTATCCTATCCTCTACCCTATCCAATCCTCTATCCTATCCTATCCTATCCTCTATCCTATCCTATCCTCTATCCTATCCTATCATCTATCCTATCCACTATCGTATCCTACCCTCTAACCTATCCAATCCTATATCCTATCCTCTATCCTATCCTATCCTCTATCCTATCCTATCCTCTATGCTATCCTATCCTCTATCCTATACTATCCTCTATCTTATCCTATCCTCTATCCTATCCTATCCTCTATGCTATCCTATCCTCTATCCTATACTATCCTCTATCCTATCCTATCCTCTATCCTATCCAATCACCTATCCGATCCTCTATCCTATCCTATCCTCTATCCTATCCTATCCTCTATCCTATCCTATCCTCTATCCTATCCTATCCTCTATCCTATCCTATCCTCTATCCTATCCTATCCTCTATCCTATCCTATCCTCTATCCTATCCTATCCGCTATCCTATCCTATCCTCTATCCTATCCTATCCTCTATCCTATCCTATCCTATCCTCTATCCTATCCTATCCTCTATCCTCTCCTATCCTCTATCCTATCCTATCCTCTATCCTATCCTATCCTCTATCCTATCCTATCCTCTATCCTATCCAATCACCTATCCGATCCTCTATCCTATCCTTTCCTCTATCCTATCCTATCATCAATCCTATTCTATCCTCTATCCTATCCTATCCTCTATCCTATTCTATACTCTATCCTATCCTATCCGCTATCCTATCCTCTATCCTATCCAATCCCCTATCCGATCCTCTATCCTATCATATCCTCTATCCTATCCTATCCTCTATCCTATCCTATCCTCTATCCTATCCTATCCTATCCTCTATCCTATCCTATCCTATCCTCTACCCTATCCAATCCTCTATCCTATCCTATCCTATCCTCTATCCTATCCTATCCTCTATCCTATCCTATCCTCTATCCTATCCTATCCTCTATCCTATTATATCCTCTATCCTATACTATCCTCTATCCTATCCTATCCTCTATCCTATACAATCCACTATCCTATACTATCCTCTATCCTATCCTATCCTCTATCCTATACAATCCACTATCCTATCCTCTATCCTATCCTCTACCCTATCCTATCCTCTATCCTATCCTATCTTCTATCCTATCCTATCATCTATCCTATCCTCTATCGTATCCTATCCTCTATCCTATCCAATCCTATATCCTATCCTCTATCCTATCTTATCCTCTATCCTATCCTATCCTCTATCCTATCCTATCCTCTATCCTATCCTATCCTCTATCCTATCCTATCCTCTATCCTATCCTATCCTCTATCCTATCCTATCCTCTATCCTATCCTATCCTCTATCCTATCCTATCCTCTATAATATCCTATCCTCTATCGTATTCTATCCTCTATCCTATCCTATCCTCTATCCTATCCGATCCTCTATCCTATCATATCCTCTATCCTATCCTATCCTCTATCCTATCCGATCCTCTATCCTATCATATCCTCTATCCTATCCTATCCTCTATCCTATCCTATCTTCTATCCTATCCTATCATCTATCCTATCCTCTATCGTATCCTATCCTCTATCCTACCCGATCCTCTATCTTATCCTATCCTCTATAGTATCCTATCCTCTATCCTATTCTATATTCTATCCTATCCTATCCTCTATCCTATACTATCCTCTATAATATCCTATCCTCTATCGTATTCTATCCTCTATCCTATCCTATCCTCTATCCTATCCGATCCTCTATCCTATCATATCCTCTATCCTATTCTATCCTCTATCCTATCCTATCCTCTATCCTATCCTATCCTCTATCCTATCCTATCCTCTACCCTATCCTATCCTCTATCCTATCCTATCCTCTATCCTATCCTATCCTCTATCCTATCCTATCCTCTATCCTATCCAATCACCTATCCGATCCTCTATCCTATCCTTTCCTCTATCCTATACTATCCTCAATCCTATCCTATCCTCAATCCTATCCTATCCTCTATCCTATCCAATCCCCTATCCGATCCTCTATCCTATCATATCCTCTATCCTATCCTATCCTCTATCCTATCCTATCCTCTATCCTATCCTATCCTCTATCCTATCCTATCCTCTATCCTATCCTATCCTCTATCCTATCCTATCCTCTATCCTATCCTATCCTCTATCCTATCCTATCCTATCCTCTATCCTATCCTATCCTCTATCCTATCCTATCCTCTATCCTATCCAATCACCAATCCGATCCTCTATCCTATCCTTTCCTCTATCCTATCCTATCATCAATCCTATTCTATCCTCTATCCTATCCTATCCTCTATCCTATTCTATACTCTATCCTATACTATCCGCTATCCTATCCTCTATCCTATCCAATCCCCTATCCGATCCTCTATCCTATCATATCCTCTATCCTATCCTATCCTCTATCCTATCCTATCCTCTATCCTATCCTATCCTATCCTCTATCCTATCCTATCCTCTATCCTATCTTATCCTCTATCCTATCCTATCCTCTATCCTACCCTATCCTCTATCCTATCCTATCCTCTATCCTATACTATCCTCTATCCTATCCTATCCTCTATCCTATACAATCCACTATCCTATCATATCCTCTATCCTATCCTATCCTCTATCCTATCCGATCCTCTATCCTATCATATCCTCTATCCTATCCTATCCTCTATCCTATCCTATCTTCTATCCTATCCTATCATCTATCCTATCCTCTATCGTATCCTATCCTCTATCCTATCCAATCCTATATCCTATCCTCTATCCTATCCTATCCTCTATCCTATCCTATCCTCTATAATATCCTATCCTCTATCGTACTCTATCCTATCCTATCCTCTATCCTATCCGATCCTCTATCCTATCATATCCTCTATCCTATCCTATCCTCTATCCTATCCTATCCTCTACCCTATCCTATCCTCTATCGTATTCTATCCTCTATCCTATCCTATCCTCTATCCTATCCGATCCTCTATCCTATCATATCCTCTATCCTATTCTATCCTCTATCCTATCCTATCCTCTATCCTATCCTATCCTCTATCCTATCCTATCCTCTACCCTATCCTATCCTCTATCCTATCCTATCCTCTATCCTATCCTATCCTCTATCCTATCCTATCCTCTATGCTATCCTATCCCCTATCCTATACTATTCTCTATCCTATCCTATCCTCTATCCTATCCAATCACCTATCCGATCCTCTACCCTATCCTTTCCTCTATCCTATACTATCCTCAATCGTATCCTATCCTCTATCCTATCCTATCCTCTATCCTATCCAATCCCCTATCCGATCCTCTATCCTATCATATCCTCTATCCTATCCTATCCTCTATCCTATCCTATCCTCTATCCTATCCTATCCTCTATCCTATCCTATCCTCTATCCTATCCTATCCTCTATCCTATCCTATCCTCTATCCTATCCTATCCTCTATCCTATCCTATCCTCTATCCTATCCTATCCTCTATCCTATCCTATCCTCTATCCTATCCTATCCTCTATCCTATCCTATCCTCTATCCTATCCTATCCTCTATCCTATCCTATCCTATCCTCTATCCTATCCTATCCTCTATCCTATCCTATCCTCTATCCTATCCTATCCTCTATCCTATCCTATCC
The DNA here is from genome assembly GCF_050948215.1 of Halictus rubicundus. Lineage (NCBI taxonomy): Eukaryota > Metazoa > Arthropoda > Insecta > Hymenoptera > Halictidae > Halictus > Halictus rubicundus. Next base: position 3,150 of record NW_027488982.1, on the reverse strand, counting down.
TCTATCCTATCCTATCCTCTATCCTATCCTATCCTCTATCCTATCCTATCCTCTATCCTATCCTATCCTCTATCCTATCCTATCCTCTATCCTATCCTATCCTCTATCCTATCCTATCCTCTATCCTATCCTATCCTATCCTCTATCCTATCCTATCCTCTATCCTATCCTATCCTCTATCCTATCCTATCCTCTATCCTATCCTATCCTCTATCCTATCCTATCCTCTATCCTATCCTATACTCTATCCTATCCAATCACCTATCCGATCCCCTATCCTATCCTTTCCTCTATCCTATCCTATCATCAATCCTATTCTATCCTCTATCCTATCCTATCCTCTATCCTATTCTATACTCTATCCTATCCTATCCGCTATCCTATCCTCTATCCTATCCAATCCCCTATCCGATCCTCTATCCTATCATATCCTCTATCCTATCCTATCCTCTATCCTATCCTATCCTCTATCCTATCCTATCCTATCCTCTATCCTATCCTATCCTCTATCCTATCTTATCCTCTATCCTATCCTATCCTCTATCCTATCCTATCCTCTATCCTATACTATCCTCTATCCTATCCTATCCTCTATCCTATACAATCCACTATCCTATACTATCCTCTATCCTATCCTATCCTCTATCCTATACAATACACTATCCTATCCTCTATCCTATCCTCTACCCTATCCTATCCTCTATCCTATCCTATCTTCTATCCTATCCTATCATCTATCCTATCCTCTATCGTATCCTATCCTGTATCCTATCCTCTATCCTATCTTATCCTCTATCCTATCCTATCCTCTATCCTATCCTATCCTCTATCCTATCCTATCCTCTATCCTATCCTATCCTCTATCCTATCCTATCCTCTATCCTATCCTATCCTCTATCCTATCCTATCCTCTATCCTATCCTATCCTCTATCCTATCCTATCCTCTATAATATCCTATCCTCTATCGTATTCTATCCTCTATCCTATCCTATCCTCTATCCTATCCGATCCTCTATCCTATCATATCCTCTATCCTATCCTATCCTCTATCCTATCCGATCCTCTATCCTATCATATCCTCTATCCTATCCTATCCTCTATCCTATCCTATCCTCTATCCTATCCTATCCTCTATCCTATGCTATCCTCTATCCTATCCTATCCTATCCTCTATCCTATCCGATCCTCTATCCTATCATATCCTCTACCCTATCCTATCCTCTATCCTATCCTATCCTCTATGCTTTCCTATCCTCTATCCTATACTATCCTCTATCCTATCCTATCCTCTATCCTATCCAATCACCTATCCGATCCTGTATCCTATCCTTTCCTCTATCCTATACTATCCTCAATCCTATCCTATCCTCTATCCTATCCTATCCTCTATCCTATCCTATCATCAATCCTATCCTCCATCCTATCCAATCCCCTATCCGATCCTCTATCCTATCCTATCCTCTATCCTATCCTATCCTCTATCCTATCCTATCCTATCGTATCCTCTATCCTATCCTATCCTCTATCCTATCCTATCCTATCCTCTATCCTATCCTATCCTCTATCCTATACTATCCTCTATCCTATCTTATCCTCTATCCTATCCTATCCTCTATCCTATCCTATCCTCTATCCTATCCTATCCTCTATCCTATCCTATCCTCTATCCTATACTATCCTCTATCCTATCCCATCCTCTATCCTATCCAATCACCTATCCGATCCTCTATCCTATCCTTTCCTCTATCCTATCCTATCCTCTATCCTATTCTATACTCTATCCTATCCTATCCGCTATCCTATCCTCTATCCTATCCAATCCCCAATCCGATCCTCTATCCTATCCTATCCTCTATCCTATCCTATCCTCTATCCTATCCTATCCTATCCTCTATCCTATCCTATCCTATCCTCTATCCTATCCTATCCTCTATCCTATCTTATCCTTTATACTATCCTATCCTCTATAATATCGTATGCTCTATCCTATCCTATCCTCTATCCTATCCTATCCTCTATCCTATCCTATCCTCTATCCTATCCTATCCTCTACCCTATCCAATCCTCTATCCTATCCTATCCTATCCTCTATCCTATCCTATCCTCTATCCTATCCTATCATCTATCCTATCCACTATCGTATCCTACCCTCTAACCTATCCAATCCTATATCCTATCCTCTATCCTATCCTATCCTCTATCCTATCCTATCCTCTATGCTATCCTATCCTCTATCCTATACTATCCTCTATCTTATCCTATCCTCTATCCTATCCTATCCTCTATGCTATCCTATCCTCTATCCTATACTATCCTCTATCCTATCCTATCCTCTATCCTATCCAATCACCTATCCGATCCTCTATCCTATCCTATCCTCTATCCTATCCTATCCTCTATCCTATCCTATCCTCTATCCTATCCTATCCTCTATCCTATCCTATCCTCTATCCTATCCTATCCTCTATCCTATCCTATCCTCTATCCTATCCTATCCGCTATCCTATCCTATCCTCTATCCTATCCTATCCTCTATCCTATCCTATCCTATCCTCTATCCTATCCTATCCTCTATCCTCTCCTATCCTCTATCCTATCCTATCCTCTATCCTATCCTATCCTCTATCCTATCCTATCCTCTATCCTATCCAATCACCTATCCGATCCTCTATCCTATCCTTTCCTCTATCCTATCCTATCATCAATCCTATTCTATCCTCTATCCTATCCTATCCTCTATCCTATTCTATACTCTATCCTATCCTATCCGCTATCCTATCCTCTATCCTATCCAATCCCCTATCCGATCCTCTATCCTATCATATCCTCTATCCTATCCTATCCTCTATCCTATCCTATCCTCTATCCTATCCTATCCTATCCTCTATCCTATCCTATCCTATCCTCTACCCTATCCAATCCTCTATCCTATCCTATCCTATCCTCTATCCTATCCTATCCTCTATCCTATCCTATCCTCTATCCTATCCTATCCTCTATCCTATTATATCCTCTATCCTATACTATCCTCTATCCTATCCTATCCTCTATCCTATACAATCCACTATCCTATACTATCCTCTATCCTATCCTATCCTCTATCCTATACAATCCACTATCCTATCCTCTATCCTATCCTCTACCCTATC